>NW_027171031.1:0-122500 GCF_036898095.1 Palaemon carinicauda
GATCAGAATATTACAGAATTAATGTAGATAGCTACAAAGGCTTCCAATTAAAATGAACTTCTCATTTATTTCTAAGGGGAAAATGTCTTAGAACAGACTGTCAAATGAAAGATTATCTCATTGGGAGCTTCCTACTATAATTTTCAAACGAATCTAGATTTGAATTCTTAAAATATAAATGGTTACAAAACTATACTCTTTCCTAAACGTTGCCTTCCTGATATTTTACAATATGAAAACTCTCAAGCTAAGATCCGTTGTTTACTGAAGCTGATTTCAAATACATTTGGTCCAAGGAGAGATTTTAAAAAGACTGTCTATGAGAGTTTACAGTATGTAAAAGGACAATACTAAATGCAGACTTGAATTATCCAAGTTTGTAAAATGCCATGTCAACTTGTGTAGTCTTTGCCTTCAAAGTCTAGATACGGCACAAGAATAAAATTCCTCGTAAAATGTTATTTTCATTAGTAAAATAAATTTTTGAATATACTTACCCGATAATCATGTAGCTGTCAACTCCGTTGCCCGACAGAATTCTACGGGAGGGATACGCCAGCTATCACTATACTAGAAGGGGGTGTTACTCACAAGCGCCACCTGTGGCCAGGTACTACAGTACTTGTTGTTGACAGCCACCTCTCACTTTTTTCCTCGGTCCCACTGGTTCTCTATGGGGAGGAAGGGGTGGTCAATTAAATCATGATTATCGGGTAAGTATATTCAAAAATTTATTTTACTAATGAAAATAACATTTTTCAATATTAAACTTACCCGATAATCATGTAGCTGATTCACACCCAGGGGGGTGGGTGAAAAACCAGTGTACAAGACTAAAGGATAGCTAAGTATCCCCGTATTTCATATAATCAGTTATCCACAATAACAATGAAATAATAAGTACCTGGTAAGGAAGTCGACTTGAACCGTTACTCTGCCTTTAATAAGATCGTCTTCCTTACTGAGCGCAGCGTTCCTCTTGGAAGGCTGAATCAACTCAAAGGTGCTAAAGTATCAAGGGCTGCAACCCATACTAAAGGACCTCATCACAATCCTTTAACCTCGGCGCTTCTCAAGAAAGAATTGACCACACCCGCCAAATCAACAAGGATGTGGAAGGCTTCTTAGCCGACCGTACAACCCATAAAAAGTATTCAAGAGAAAGGTTAAAAGGTTATGGGATTATGGGAATGTAGTGGCTGAGCCCTCGCCTACTACTGCATTCGTTGCTACGAATGGTCCCAGGGTGTAGCAGTACTCGTAAAGAGACTGGACATCTTTGAGATAGAATGATGCGAACACTGACTTGCTTCTCCAATAGGTTGCATCCATAACACTCTGCAGAGAATGGCTCTGTTTGAAGGCCACAGAAGTAGCCACAGCTCCCACTTCATGTGTCCTTACCCTTCAGCAAAGCAAGGTCTTCTTCCTTCAGATGAGAATGTGTTTCTCTAATCAGAAGCCTGAATAGTCAGAAACTGAGTTCTTAGAACTTGGAAAAAGAAGGTTTCTTGATAGCACACTATAAGGCTTCTGATTGTCCTCGTAAAGGTTAAGACCTTTTTAGATAGTACCTAAGAGCTCTAACTGGGCAAAGTACTCTCCAGTTCATTCTCCACCAAGTTGGACAGGCTTGGGATCTCGAACGACTTAGGCCAAGGACGTGAAGGAAGCTCGTTTAGCAAAAACCGAGCTGCAAGGAACATGTAGCCGTTTCAGATGTGAAAACAATGATCCTGCTGAAGGCGTGGATCTCACTTACTCTTTTAGCTGTTGTCAAGCACACGAGGAAAAGAGTTTTTAATGTGAGGTCCTAAAAAGAGGCTGATTGGAGAGGTTCAAATCTTGATGACATAAGGAACCCTTAGGACCACGTCTAGATTCCAGCCTGGAGTGGACAACCGACGTTCCTTTGAGGTCTCAAAAGACCTAGGGAGGTCCTGTAGATCTTTGTTGGTGGAAAGATCCAAGCCTCTGTGGCGGAAAAACCGCTGCCAACATACTTCTGTAACCCTTGATCGTAGGAGCTGAAAGGGATCTTACTTTCCTTAGATATAACAGGAAGTCAGCAATCTGGGTTACAGTGGTACTGGTTGAGGAAACTGCATTGGTCTTGTACCAGCTACGGAAGACTTCCCCTTGAGACTGATAGATTCCGAGAGTGGATGTTCTCCTTGCTTTGGCAATCGCTCTGGCTGCCTCCTTCGAAAAGCCCCTAGCTCTTGAGAGTCTTTCGAAAGTCTGAAGGCAGTCAGACGAAGAGCGTGGAGTATTGGGTGTACCTTCTTTACGTGAGGTAGACGTAGAAGGTTCACTCCTAGAGGAAGAGTCCTGGGAATGTCGACCAGCCATTGCAGTACCTCTAAGAACCATTCTCTCGCGGGCCAGAGCGGAGCCACACCAACGTCAGCCGTGTCCCTTGCGAGAGGAGAACTTCTGAAGTACCCTGTTGACAATCTTGAACGGCGGGAATGCATACAGGTCGAGATGGAACCAATCCAGCAGAAAAGCATCCACGTGAACTGCTGCTGGGTCTGGAAATCGGAGAATAATACAATAGGAGTCTCTAGGTTATCGAGGTAGCGAACAGATCTATGGTTGGCTGACCCCACAGGGCCCAAAGTCTGCTGCAAACATTCTTGTGAGGGGTCCACTCTGTGGGGATGACCTGACCCTTCCGGCTGAGGTGATCTGCCATGACATTCATACTGCCCTGAATGAACCTCGTTACCAGCGTGAGCTTTCGATCTTTAGACCAGATGAGGAGGTCCCTTGCGATCTAGAACAACTTCACGAAAGAGTCCCTCCCTGCTTGAAGATGTAAGCCAGGGCTGTGGTGTTGTCAGAGTCCACCTCCACCACTTTGTTAAGCTGGAGGGACTTGAAGTTTATCAAGGCCAAAAGAACCGCCAACAACTCCTGCAATTGATGTGAAGTGTCCTTTGCTCCTGATTCCATGTTCTCGATCATTCCTGTCCGTCCAAAGTCGCACCCCAGCCCGTGTCTGATGTGTCCGAGAGGAGACGGCGGTCGGGTTTCTGAACAGCCAAAGGTAGACTTCCTTGAGAAGAAAGCTGTTCTTACACCACGCGAGAGAAGACCTCCTCTCTTCGGAAACAGGAACTGAGACCGTCTCTAGCGTCATGTCCTTTATCCAGTGAGCAGCTAGATGATACTGAAGGGGGGGAGGAGGATTCTCCCTAACACGATGAACAGGGCCAGCGATGAAAGTGTCCCTGTTAGACTCATCCACTACCTGACTGAGCATCGGTTCCTTCTCAGCATGCTCTGGATGCATTCTAGGGCTTGGAAGATCCTTGGGGCCGACGGAAAAGCCCGAAAAGCTCGACTCTGAAGATCCATACCCAGGGAGACAATGGTCTGGGATGGGATGAGCTGAGACTCCTCAAAATTGACCAGGAGGCCCAGTTCCTTGGTCAAATCCATAGTCCATCTGAGAATCTCCAGACAGCGACGACTTGTGGGAGCTCTTAAAAGCCAGTCGTCTGACGGAGCCGGACACAAGATCATGGTACTGCTGCACAGTCTGTGAACTGTCAACCATGGGGAAGCGAGGAAGTACAGTGACAACCCGAAGCTATCTAGACTGTCTGGGTCGTACAGACAACTCCTTATCGGGTTGCTGAGGTTGCCGCACTGCGTCACAACAAGTCACTTCTGCTGGTTGTTGAACGTCTTCCCAGTGACACACTGACTCCGTAAACAAAAAATCCTTTAACAAGGACTAAGCTTGGACTGCATGTCTTGCAACACAGCTCAAGGTCTAAGGGAGCAGGTGTGGTAACAGACGGGGTTAGTGACTGAAGTGGAACCATTACCTTCCCTGGAAGCATGTTATGCTTAAATAAAAGTCCATAGGAGGCTACGCAGCTAAAGGCTCCTCTCCAAATGACAGAGTCCTCAAGGGAATATCAGAAGGAGGGAGAAAAGCACTTTCTCATCTACAGGGACCATATCCGAGAAAAGTTAAGTTCTCTCAGTGAGGGTTTCAATGGTGCAAAAGCAGCAGACTAGAAGGCAACGTTATGAAACTGCTTGACAGTCTAGTGAGTTGGCAACAACCAAAGATGTATGACTGAGAAGCATGCGGTAAGGTATGCAGAGCATGATGTATGCAGAGCATGCTGTATGCAGAGCATGCTGTATGTAGAGCATGTTGTATGCAGAGCATGCTGTATGCAGAGCATGTTGTATGCAGAGCATGCTGAATGGAGAGCATGCTGTATGCAGAGCATGTTGTATGCAGAGCATGCTGTATGCAGAGCATGCTGTATGTAGAGCATGTTGTATGCAGAGCATGCTGAATGCAGAGCATGCTGTATGCAGAGCATGTTGTATGCAGAGCATGCTGTATGCAGAGCATGCTGTATGCAGAGCATGCTGTATGTAGAGCATGCTGTAAGGTAAGCAGAGCGTGTTGCATGGCGTTTAACATTTCTCAGAAATTCCATGACCAGTGCTAGAGTGCTTCATGCATGCTTGCATGGGGTTTTAATATCAACATAATATTTACCTTACATTCATAACTCATGATTCATTTTTGTTTTGAAGATATTTTTGCCATATTTTGCGATATTGTTAAAAATATATTGCAAGGAATACATATATATTTTTATATAAGTAAGACAAATAACCTCCATTATCATAATGTTTGTGTAGGCATACATGTATATGATTACAAATGCAAGTTATGAAAGTAATGAGGTGTTATTATTGTCATTTGTAATTTCTCAAGTTGAGGAGAAAGTGGCAGATGCATGCGTTGAGTTGGCTGACTCATAGCATGAGGTTGCTGCCTCAAGAGTTGCGCTTGCTGTAAGGGTTGCGGATGCGCAGTAGCAGGTTCCTGAGGAACGAGTTAAGGTTCCTGAGGTGTGAGCTGCGAGAGTTGATGTAGCGGCTGCGCAGAACGCAGTTCTTGTCTCGCGAGTTGAGGTTCCTGAGGAGCTAGCCTAAGCTGCAGCGAGTGCTGAGGTGGCTGCCTCATTGATGGAAGAGGTAGTCGTACCTCAAGAGATGTTGCCTCTCTGGTGGAACCGCAAGCGGAAGCGGAGGAAGTAAGGCATAAGATTCCTGCTCCCATTGCTGAGGTTGCCTTAAGGAAGGCGGAGGTTGCTGCACACCGCTGGTAACTGGCAACTCAGTACGCGGTAAGGTATCCTGAGGAACCTCAACATCGTACGCCTGGCAGACTGGACTGCGGTGAGGCGGAGCGATCGCAGGAGGAGGTGTAACCTTCTCAGCCTGACACTCACGCATTAAGACCGCAAGCTGTGACTGCATGGACTGCAGCAAAGTCATCTTGGGGTCGGCAGACGCTAAGGTCTGCTGAGGCAAAGCCTTAACAGAAGATGAGGTCTGTTACGGCATCACCTTACCTCTCTTAGGAGGTGTGCAGTCACCTGATGACTGCGGAGAGTCAGAGCTAACCCAATGACTGCATCCGGGTTGTAGAACTCTAACTTCGTACGTCTGGCATAGGTCTGGACTTTACGTTTAAGAGGTCTTGAGACCTGAGACCAGCGTTTTCTCCCCGAAATTTCTTCTGCAGACGAGCAAAATAAGGGCTCAATCGTCTGCGGGTGGGAGTGACGGTCTCTGTAAGACACGCCCGCAACCACCGAGGATACTTCTGTGCGCCGATCAAGGCCTGCCGAATCCTTTTGCCCTTCGACATTGCTTCTCCCCTGGGCTTGGGAGCTTGCAAGAGGTCCCGGACTGGGAGGACGACTGGCACGCACAGAAGTACCCTCACGCACAACACTGACACTTTGCGCTAATCACTTATCACTTTTGATTTTCTGTTTGCACTTATTTCACTGAACTCGAAACTTTAAGTGGTTTGTACCTGAAACACGCAATTCTATCCTTTCTCAAAAGTTAGTAATTGCGAAAACAGAATTACAATGTAACAGAAAAATCTAATGAAAGATAAATAATTCAGTGGCTGGAAAGAGACTAAACACTAGATCAAATAAACTACGTTTAAATTCTCTAGAAACGTTTACCTTCTTCCCCTAAAGAGACTAGGGAGAAGAGCAAAAACGATAACAACGTTACTCGCTTGAACGAAACGTTTATCCTCCTCTTTCTCCCTCCGTCTCTATCTCTCTCTCTCTCTCTCTCTCTTGACTTAGAACCTGAGAGAAGAGCCCAATCATATATATCGTTAAAACATATTATTGTTAAAGGAAAATATTTCTCAGAATGAAAAGTTCCTTTATTAGAATTAAAACCATTAAGTTAAGAAAGAATGAACAAAACGCTAGACACGGTTACTCTTACTGCAACGTGACACCGTGAAAATTCTCTCTCTATCGTAACGATAGAACGCAAGTTGAACGTTCTGAACGTCAACAACTGCAGAGACAAAAACAAAACGTTAGTTCAACTTTGAAAACAGTACGAGACTATCAAAGAAATTCTTTCAAAAACATTAAAATAGCATAATATGTTAACAGGTAAAACCGAAATGACGGGCTCAATGTTAATTAACTTCGGTACCAAGAAAAGACCGCCTACTATTAGGAAAGGTCGAATATAAACAAATATAAAAATTAATTTTAATAAGTTTATAATAAAAGGAAGTTAATCGAAGAGGCCTATAAAAGGCGGAGAGATATAAAATAAATCTATAACAAAATTAAGAAAGAGAGTCTATACTCTCTTAGACACCAACACTTCCGTCTAAGGGAAGGGTCGGCCATTTAAAGGTGAAAGAGAGTTCATACTCTCTTCGTCACCATAATAATTAAATTAATTCCAAAAGCTAGCTAAGCTAACATAGAAGTTTCCAGTATAGCGAATAGCTGCAAATTTTAGAGAAATACTTCACCAAACCGTGAACAATACTCCAAAATCATAAGCGTATCCAAGAACGTCTTGCCGGAAGCACGACAGAGGAAAAAGTGAGGTGGCGTCAACAACAAGTACTGTAGTACCTGGCCACAGGTGGCGCTTGTGAGTACACCCCCTTCTAGTATAGTGATAGCTGGCGTATCCCTCCCGTAGAATTCTGTCGGGCAACGGAGTTGACAGCTACATGATTATCGGGTAAGTTTAATATTGAAAAATGTTATTTTTATAATAAAATAAATATTTTAATATACTTACCCGGTGATTATATAAGCTGCAACTCTGTTGCTCGACAGAAAACTCTACGTTAAAAATCCGCCAGCGATCGCTATACAGGTAGGGGGTGTACATCAACAGCGCCATCTGTCGGGCAGGTACTCAGTACTCAATGTAAACACAGAACTCAATTTTCTCCTCGGTCCACTGGGTCTCTATTGGGGAGGAAGGGAGGGTCCTTTAATATATAATCACCGGGTAAGTATATTCAAAAATTTATTTTATTATAAAAATAACATTTTTCAATATTAAACTTAGCCGGTGATTATATAAGCTGATTCACACCCAGGGGGGTGGGTAGAGACCAGCAATAATTGTTTACATTATTATGAGCTAAGGATTTTTTATTTCATTTTAGCAGTTATTCAAAATAACAAACATAAAATAAATAAGTACCTGGTAAGGAAGTCGACTTGAACAATTACTCTGCCTTTTTAAGTACGTCTTCCTTACTGAGCCTCGCGATCCTCTTAGGATGCTGAGCGACTCCTAGGAGCTGAAGTATCAAGGGTTGCAACCCATACTAAAGGACCTCATCAAAACCTCTAATCTAGGCGCTTCTCAAGAAAAGAATTTGACCACCCGCCAAATCAACCAGGATGCGAAAGGCTTCTTAGCCTTCCGGACAACCCAAAAAACAACAATAAAAAACATTTCAAGAGAAAGATTAAAAAGGTTATGGAATTAGGGGAATGTAGTGGTTGAGCCCTCACCCACTACTGCACTCGCTGCTACGAATGGTCCCAGGGTGTACAGTTCTCGTAAAGAGACTGGACATCTTTAAGATAAAAAGACGCGAACACTGACTTGCTTCTCCAATAGGTTGCGTCCATTATACTCTGCAGAGATCTATTTTGTTTAAAGGCCACTGAAGTTGCGACAGCTCTAACTTCATGTGTCCTTACCTTCAGCAAAGCATGGTCTTCCTCATTCAGATGGGAATGAGCTTCTCGTATCAACAGTCTGATATAATAAGAAACTGCATTCTTTGACATAGGTAAAGAAGGTTTCTTAATAGCACACCATAAAGCTTCTGACTGTCCTCGTAAAGGTTTAGTTCGTCTTAAATAGAACTTAAGAGCTCTAACAGGGCATAAGACTCTTTCTAGTTCATTTCCAACCAAATTAGAAAGGCTTGGAATATCGAACGATTTCGGCCAAGGACGAGAAGGTAGTTCGTTTTTGGCTAGAAAACCAAGCTGTAAAGAACATGTAGCCGTTTCAGATGAAAATCCGATGTTCCTGCTGAAGGCGTGTATCTCACTGACTCTTTTAGCTGTTGCTAAGCATACTAGGAAAAGAGTCTTTAAAGTGAGATCTTTAAAGGAGGCTGATTGTAGTGGCTCGAACCTTTCTGACATAAGGAATCTTAGTACCACGTCTAAATTCCAACCTGGTGTGGCCAAACGACGCTCCTTCGAGGTCTCAAAAGACTTAAGGAGGTCCTGTAGATCTTTGTTGTTAGAAAGATCTAAGCCTCTGTGACGGAAGACTGCTGCCAACATGCTTCTGTAACCTTTGATCGTGGGAGCTGAAAGAGATCTTTCCTTCCTCAGGTATAATAGGAAGTCAGATATTTGGGTTACAGAGGTACTGGTTGAGGATACTGATACCGACTTGCACCAGCTTCGGAAGACTTCCCACTTCGACTGGTAGACTCTAAGAGTGGATGTCCTCCTTGCTCTAGCAATCGCCCTGGCTACCTCCTTCGAAAAGCCTCTAGCTCTCGAGAGTCTTTCGATAGTCTGAAGGCAGTCAGACGAAGAGCGTGGAGGCTTGGGTGTACCTTCTTTACGTGTGCCTGACGTAGAAGGTCCACTCTTAGAGGAAGAGTTCTGGGAACGTCCACCAGCCATTGAAGTACCTCGGTGAACCATTCTCTCGCGGGCCAGAGGGGAGCAACTAACGTCAACCTTGTCCCTTCGTGAGAGGCGAACTTCTGCAGTACCTTGTTGACAATCTTGAACGGGGGGAATGCATAAAGGTCTAGATGGGACCAATCCAGTAGAAAAGCATCTATATGAACTGCTGCTGGGTCCGGGATTGGCGAGCAATAATTTGGGAGCCTCTTGGTCATCGAGGTTGCAAAGAGATCTATGGTAGGTTGGCCCCATGTGGCCCATAGTCTCTTGCACACATTCTTGTGTAGGGTCCATTCTGTTGGGATGATTTGACCCTTCCGACTGAGGCAGTCCGCCATGACATTCATGTTGCCTTGAATGAACCTCGTTACTAGAGACAGGTTTAGATCTCTTGACCAGGTGAGGAGGTCCCTTGCGATCTCGTACAACGTCATAGAATGGGTCCCTCCTTGCTTGGAGATGTACGCCAAGGCCGTGGTGTTGTCTGAGTTCACCTCCACCACCTTGCCTAGCAGGAGGGACTTGAAGCTTTTCAAGGCCAGATGAACTGCCAGTAGCTCCTTGCAGTTGATATGTAACGCTCTTTGATTCGAGTTCCAAGTTCCCGAGCATTCCCGACCGTCTAATGTCGCACCCCAGCCCGTGTCCGATGCGTCCGAGAAGAGAACGTGGTTGGGGGTCTGAACAGCCAGGGGCAGACCCTCTCTGAGGTAGATGTTGTCCTTCCACCAAGTCAGTGATGACTTCATCTTCTCGGAAATGGGGATCGAGACCGCTTCTAGCGTCTTGTCCTTTCTCCAGTGAACAGCTAGGTGAAATTGAAGGGGACGGAGGTGCAGTCTCCCTAACGCAATGAACTGGTCCAGGGATGAAAGCGTCCCTATCAGACTCATCCACTGTCTGACTGAACATCGGTCCTTCTTTAGCATGTTCTGGATGCATCCTTGGGCTTGACTTGTTCTGGGGGCCGACGGAAAAGCCCGAAAAGCTTGACTGTGAATCTCCATCCCTAAGTACACTATAGTTTGGGATGGGACCAGTTGGGACTTTTCCATATTGACCAGGAGACCCAATTCCTTGGTCAGATCTAGAGTCCACTTTAGATTCTCCAGACAGCGACGACTGGAAGAAGATCTTAGAAGCCAGTCGTCCAAATAGAGGGAGGCTCTGATGTCCGCTAAATGCAGGAATTTGGCAATATTCCTCATCAGTTTCGTAAAGACAAGAGGCGCCGTGCTTAGGCCAAAGCACAGGGCTTGAAATTGGTAGACAACCTTCCCGTAAACGAACCTTAGAAAAGGTTGGGAATCTGGGTGGATGGGGACGTGAAAGTAAGCGTCCTTTAGGTCTAAAGAGACCATCCAGTCTTCCTTCCTGACCGCTGCTAGCACAGACTTTGTCGTCTCCATGGCGAACGTCTGCTTTGTGACAAAGACATTCAGAGCACTGACGTCTAGCACCGGTCTCCACCCTCCTGTCTTCTTTACCACTAAGAAGAGACGGTTGTAGAAGCCCGGGGATTGATGGTCCCGGACTTTGACTACCGCTCCCTTTTCTAGTAAGAGAGACACCTCTTGCTTCAAAGCTAGTCTCTTGTCCTCCTCTCTGTACCTGGGAGAGAGGTCGATGGGAGACGTTGCTAGAGGGGGCTTGCGCATAAACGGGATCTTGTACCCTTCTCTGAGCAACTTCACAGATTGTGCATCTGCGCCCCTGTTCTCCCAGGACTGCCAGTAGTTCTTGAGTCTGGCTCCCACTGCTGTCTGAAGAAGGTGGCAGTCAGACTCTGCCTTTAAAGGACTTGGTACCTTTCTTCTTAATCCCACGTCTCCCTTCGGCACGAGCACCTCCTCTGCTGGAGGCTCTGCCACGAAATGGCGGAATAAATCTGGACGCTGGAGTGTCCATCCTGGGTCTAGACACGGTAGGCAAAGGGGTGGCTTTGCGGGCAGATGACGCAACCAGGTCATGCGTGTCTTTTTGAATCAAGGAGGCAGCAATCTCCTTGATCAACTCCTCTGGGAAAAGGCACTTTGAGAGAGGAGCAAACATAAGTTCCGATCTCTGACATTGTGTTACTCCAGCTGACAAGAAGGAGCAAAGGTTTTCCCGTTTCTTGAGGACCCCGGAAACGAACGAAGCCGCAAGCTCACTGGAACCGTCCCGTATGGCCTTGTCCATGCAGGACATAATGAGCATGGAAGTTTCCTTGTCAGAAGGGGAGGTCTTCCTGCTCAACGCTCCCAAACACCAATCCAAAAAGTTAAAAACCTCGAAGGCTCTGAACACTCCTTTCATCAGATGGTCTAAGTCTGAAGGAGTCCAACAAATCTTGGAGCGTCTCATGGCTAGCCTGCGGGGAGAGTCTACTAGACTTGAGAAGTCGCCCTGGGCAGAGGCAGGAACTCCCAAGCCGAGAACTTCTCCCGTGGCATACCAGACGCTCGATTTGGAAGCGAGTTTCGCAGGGGGAAACAAGAATGCTGTCTTCCCAAGGTGCTTTTTGGACTGCATCCAATCTCCCAACACTCTTAAAGCTCTCTTAGACGAGCGGGCGAGGACGAGCTTCGTAAAGGCAGGCGCGGATGACTGCGTGCCTAAAGCGAACTCAGATGGAGGAGAGCGTGGGGCTGCAGAAACAAACTGATCAGGATACATCTCCTTGAACAGTGCAAGAACTTTCCTAAAGTCCAAGGAGGGAGGCGTGGTCTTGGGTTCGTCGATGTCCGTATGCGGGTCGTCAAAGTGTACAGCGTCGTCATCATCAGAGAGTCCATCGTCTGAATACTGAGGAGGAAGCGGCAAAGGAGTAGGAATTGGCTGGTCAGCTGAGTCTGGCAGCACGGGTGCATGCGTGACTGCACTGGACGCAACGTCATGGAACTGTTGGCCAGTCTGTGAGCTGGCAACAACCATGGCAGCGCGGGGGCGCAAAGCGTCTACTCCTGACTGTCTAGTCTGCTGTGGGCGAGTAGCGGTAACCACACTGGGTTGCGGAGGTTGACGCACCGCGTCAAAACAAAACAACTTAGGTTGTTGTTGTAACTCGCGAACGTCAACGGAGGGTTCCGTGCGTCGCTGAACGTCAACATGCAGCTGGCAGGGTACACTGGGCATGGGTGGCGGGACTCTCACAGCTGGAGTGCGGGAGAAGGTAGCCTCAGCGTCCACTGGACGCACAACCGTGGTTGGTTGTAGGCTAACGGGTGGTGCAGCGTCAACCTTCTCCGCACGAAAGTCCTGCATTAATGACGTTAACTGCGTCTGCATGGTCTGCAGAAAAGACCACTTAGGGTCTACAGTAGCAGGTGCGGCAACAGACGGTGTTACTGCCTGTTGCGGTACCGCTTTGCCACTCTTAGGAGGTGTGCAGTCATCGGAAGACTGCAGCGAGTCCGAACTGACCCAGTGGCTACAACTGGGCCGTTGGACTTGCGCGGAAGGGACCAACTTGCGTTTAAGAGGCCGTGAGACCTTGGTCCATTGTTTCTTCCGAGAAACATCTTCCGCAGACGAGGAATAAATGGGCTCTCTCGTCTTCTTGTGGGTGGGGCGATCTTGGTAAGATACGTCCGAAACCACGGAGGGAACGTCTGTCCGCTGATTAAAGCCTGTCGAACCCTTTGGTCGTACGACATTGCTTCTCCCCTGGGCTTGGGAGCTTGCAAGAGGTCCCGGACTGGGAGGACGACAGGCACGAACAGACGCACCCTCAAGCGCAACACAAACACTTTCCACAACACTACCACTCACTTTGTCACTACCCACTGCACTCTTACCCTTCAACTCCTTGACGTCTGCCATGAGTTGGTTACGGTCACTCGCCAATGACTCGACTCTCTCACCCAGAGCCTGGATGGCACGCATCATATCTGCCATCGAAGGTTGTTGAGTGCTAGACGGGGGATCAGGAGCAACCACTACAGGGGAAGGAATAGGTTGTGGGGCATGAGGAGAGGAAATATCAACGGAGCGAGATGAACTTCTCCTGACTCTATCTCTCTCTAGCCTACGTGAATATTTTAGGAATTCAAGAAAATCGAATTCCGAAAGCCCAACGCATTCCTCACATCGATCTTCCAATTGACAGGTTTTATCCCGACAATTGGAACAAACGGTGTGCGGATCGATAGAGGCCTTCGGAAGACGCCTTGAACAGTCCCTAGCACTACACTTTCTGTATTTAGGGACTTGAGAAGGGTCAGCCATCTTGAATTAGTCAAAGGGGAATTCAAAATCTATCCAAGTCGTCAACAAATAATCCAAAAATCAATAAAAGAATGCAAGGATGTATTGAAGATAACCTCTGCAAAGCGAAAGCTAATAACTAGAAATGTGTACTTCACCAAAATCTGTGAAAACCAATCCAGTAAGCAACAGCGAATTTACTAGGTCTTGCCGGTGGCACGACAGAGAGAAAAATTTGTTCTTTGTTTACATGGAGTACTAAGTACCTGCTCGACAGATGGCGCTGTTGATGTACACCCCCTCCTGCATAGCGATCGCTGGCGTATTTTGACCGTAGAGTTTTTCTGTCGGGCAGCAGAGCTGCAGCTTATATAATCACCGGCTAAGTTTAATATTGAAAAATAGCCCAGTGAGGAAAGGGAATAAGTAAATAAATAAATGAAGAGAACAAATTAACAATAAATCATTCTAAAAAAAGTAACAACGTCAAAGCAGACATGTCATATATAAACTATTAACAACATCAAAAACAGATATGTCATATATATATAAACTATAAAAAGACTCATGTCCGCCTGGTCAACAAAAAAGCATTTGCTCCAACTTTGAACTTTTGAAGTTCTACTGATTCAACCACCCGATTAGTTTAGCAAGTAATAAAACTAATAATAATACACCATGAAGTAGAAGTTTTATGAACAAATATAGTGGGGGAAAAAACAGACTTAACTAATGTAGATTAATTGATTTGCCTAACCTAACTATAGCAAAGCATTTCTAAAACATTTAATCGCGTTAAAATTTACAAAAACGAGGCAGAAAATATCCTACAAGTTATAGAATGAACATTACTGTACAGTCGTCTAACAAATATGTTATTTTCATTAGTAAAATAAATTTTTTAATATACTTACCCGATGATCATATAGCTGTCAGCTCTGCTGCCCGACAGAAAAAACCTACGGGCGGAATACGCCAGCGATCGCTATACAGGTGGGGGTGTACATCAACAGCGCCATCTGTCGAGTAGGTACTCAAGTACTCTATGTCAACACAGAACCAATTTTCTCCTCGGTCCACTGGGTCTCTATTGGGGAGGAAGGGTGGGTCCTTTAATTTATGATCATCGGGTAAGTATATTCAAAAATTTATTTTACTAATGAAAATAACATTTTTCAATATTAAACTTACCCGATGATCATATAGCTGATTCACACCCAGGGGGGTGGGTAGAGACCAGCATATATGTTAACCTTAAGAGCTAAGTATTCCGTATTTCATTTTAGCAGTTATTCAAAATAACAAACATAAAATTAATAAGTACCTGGTAAGGAAGTCGACTTGAACAATTACTCTGCCTTTTTTAAGTACGTCTTCCTTACTGAGCCTCGCGATCCTCACAGGATGCTGAGCGACTCCTAGGAGCTGAAGTATGAAGGGCTGCAACCCCTACTAAAGGACCTCATCACCACCTCTAATCTAGGCGCTTCTCAAGAAAGAATTTGACCACCCGCCAAATCAACCAGGATGCGAAAGGCTTCTTAGCCTTCCGGACAACCCAAAAAACAACAATAAAAAGCATTTCAAGAGAAAGATTAAAAAAGGTTATGGGATTATGGGAATGTAGTGGCTGAGCCCTCACCCACTACTGCACTCGCTGCTACGAATGGTCCCAGGGTGTAGCAGTTCTCGTAAAGAGACTGGACATCTTTAAGGTAAAATGATGCGAACACTGACTTGCTTCTCCAATAGGTTGCATCCATTACACTCTGCAGAGATCTGTTTTGTTTGAAGGCCACTGAAGTTGCGACAGCTCTAACTTCATGTGTCCTTACCTTCAGCAAAGCATGGTCCTCCTCATTCAGATGGGAATGAGCTTCTCGAATTAAAAGCCTGATATAAGAAACTGCATTCTTCGACATTGGTAAAGAAGGTTTCTTAATGGCACACCATAAAGCTTCAGATTGTCCACGTAATGGCTTAGTCCGTTTCAAATAGTACTTAAGAGCTCTTACTGGGCATAGTACTCTTTCTAGTTCATTTCCAACCAAACTAGCAAGGCTTGGAATTTCGAACGATTTGGGCCAAGGACGAGAAGGAAGTTCGTTTTTGGCTAAAAAACCAAGCTGTAAGGAACATGTAGCCATTTCAGATGTAAATCCAATGTTCCTGCTGAAGGCGTGTATCTCACTGACTCTTTTAGCTGTTGCTAAGCAGACGAGGAAAAGAGTTTTCAAAGTGAGATCTTTAAAAGAGGCTGATTGAAGTGGCTCGAACCTTGCTGACATAAGGAATCTTAGTACCACGTCTAAGTTCCAACCTGGTGTGGCCAACCGACGCTCCTTCGTGGTCTCAAAAGACTTAAGGAGGTCCTGTAGATCTTTGTTGTTAGACAGATCTAAGCCTCTGTGACGGAAGACTGCTGCCAAAATGCTTCTGTAACCCTTGATCGTGGGGGCTGAAAGGGATCTTTCCTTCCTTAGGTATAACAGGAAGTCAGCTATCTGAGTTACAGAGGTACTGGTTGAGGATACTGAATTGGACTTGCACCAACTTCGGAAGACTTCCCACTTCGACTGGTAGACTTTGAGAGTGGATGTCCTCCTAGCTCTAGCAATCGCTCTGGCTGCCTCCTTCGAAAAGCCTCTAGCTCTCGAGAGTCTTTCGATAGTCTGAAGGCAGTCAGACGAAGAGCGTGGAGGCTTGGGTGTACCTTCTTTACATGCGGCTGACGCAGAAGGTCCACTCTTAGGGGAAGTGTTCTGGGAACGTCTACTAGCCATTGCAGTACCTCGGTGAACCATTCTCTCGCGGGCCAGAGGGGAGCAACCAACGTCAACCGTGTCCCTTCGTGAGAGGCGAACTTCTGCAGTACTCTGTTGACAATCTTGAACGGGGGGAACGCATAAAGGTCTAGATGGGACCAATCCAGAAGAAAGGCATCTATGTGAACTGCTGCTGGGTCCGGAATCAGTGAACAATAATTTGGGAGCCTCTTGGTCATCGAGGTTGCGAACAGATCTATGGTGGGTTGGCCCCACAATGCCCATAGTTTGTTGCATACATTCTTGTGAAGGGTCAACTCTGTTGGGATGATTTGACCCTTCCGGCTGAGGCGGTCTGCCATGACATTCATGTCGCCTTGAATGAACCTCGTTACAAGGGATATGTTTCGATCTCTTGACCAGGTGAGGAGGTCCCTTGCGATCTCGTACAACTTCATCGAATGAGTCCCTCCTTGCTTGGAGATGTACGCCAGTGCTGTGGTGTTGTCGGAGTTCACCTCCACCACCTTGCCTAGAAGGAGGGACTTGAAGCTTCTCAAGGCCAGATGAACTGCCAGTAGCTCCTTGCAGTTGATATGTAACTCGCTTTGAACCGCATTCCACGTGCCCGAGCATTCCCGACCGTCCAACGTCGCACCCCAGCCCGTGTCCGATGCGTCCGAGAAGAGAAGGTGGTCGGGGGTCTGAACAGCCAGTGGCAGACCCTCCCTGAGGAGAATGTTGTTCTTCCACCAAGTCAGTGACGACTTCATCTTCTCGGAACAGGAACTGAGACCGCTTCTAGCGTCTTGTCCTTTCTCCAGTGAGCAGTTAAG
The DNA here is from genome assembly GCF_036898095.1 of Palaemon carinicauda. NCBI lineage: Eukaryota > Metazoa > Arthropoda > Malacostraca > Decapoda > Palaemonidae > Palaemon > Palaemon carinicauda. Next base: position 16,804 of record NW_027171031.1, read on the forward strand.
TGAAATTGAAGGGGGCGAAGGTGAAGTCTCCCTAACGCGATGAACTGGTCCAGTGATGAAAGCGTCCCTATCAGACACATCCACTGTCTGACAGAACACCGGTCCTTCTTTAGCATGGACTGGATGCATTCTTGGGATTGATTGATTCTGGGGGCCGACGGAAAAGCCCGAAAAGCTTGACTCTGAATCTCCATTCCTAGGTAAACTATAGTTTGGGATGGGACCAGTTGGGACTTTTCTATATTGACCAGGAGACCCAATTCCTTGGTCAGATCTAGAGTCCACTGTAGATTCTCCAGACAGCGACGACTTGACGCAGCTCTTAAAAGCCAGTCGTCCAAATAGAGGGAGGCTCTGATGTTTGCTAAATGCAGGAATTTGGCAATATTCCTCATCAGTTTGGTAAAAACTAGAGGTGCCGTGCTTAGGCCAAAGCACAGGGCTTGGAACTGGTAGACGACCTTCCCGAAAACGAACCTTAGAAAAGGTTGGGAATCTGGGTGGATGGGGACGTGAAAGTACGCGTCCTTTAGGTCTAACGAGACCATCCAGTCTTCCTTCCTGACCGATGCTAGAACCGACTTTGTCGTCTCCATGGTGAACGTCTGCTTTGTGACAAAGACATTCAGAGAACTGACGTCTAGCACCGGTCTCCACCCTCCTGTCTTCTTCGGCACTAAGAAGAGGCGGTTGTAGAAGCCCGGGGATTGATGGTCCCGGACTATGACTACCGCTCCCTTTTGTAGTAAGAGAGACACCTCTTGCTGTAAAGCTAGCCTCTTTTCCTCCTCTCTGTACCTGGGAGAGAGGTTGATGGGAGTTGTTGCTAGAGGGGGCTTGCGTAAGAATGGAATCTTGTACCCCTCTCTGAGTAACTTCACAGACTGGGCGTCTGCGCCCCTGTTCTCCCAGGCCTGCCAGTAGTTCTTGAGCCTGGCTCCCACTGCTGTCTGAAGAGGATGGCAGTCAGACTCTGCCTCTAGAGGACTTGGAACCCTTCTTCTTGCTCCCACGTTGACTTCCGGCACGAGCACCTCCTCTGCTGGAGGCTCTGCCACGAAAGGGCGGGATGAACCTTGAAGCTGGCGTGTCCATCCTAGGTCTAGGTACGGAGGGCAAAGGGGTGACTTTGCGTGCGGAAGACGCCACCAAGTCATGGGTGTCTTTCTGGATCAAGGAGGCAGCAATCTCCTTGATCAACTCTTCAGGGAAGAGACACTTAGAGAGTGGAGCAAACATCAGCTCCGACTTTTGACATGGGGTGACTCCAGCTGATAAGAAGGAGCAAAGGTGATCTCGCTTCTTGAGTACCCCAGACACGAAAGAAGCCGCAAGCTCACTAGAACCATACCGAATGGCTTTGTCCATGCAGGACATGATGAGCATGGAAGTTTCCTTATCCGAAGGGGAGGTCTTCCTGCTCAATGCTCCCAAACACCAGTCCAGGAAGTTAAAGACCTCGAAAGCGCGGAAAACTCCCTTCATAAGATGGTCCATGTCCGAAGGGGTCCAGCAAATCTTGGAGCGTCTCATAGCCAGCCTGCGGGGAGAGTCTACTAGACTTGAGAAGTCGCCCTGGGCAGAGGCAGGAACTCCCAAGCCGAGAACTTCTCCCGTGGCATACCAGACGCTAGATCTGGAAGCAAGCTTGACCGGGGGAAACATGAAGGATGTCTTTCCCAACTGCTTCTTAGACTGCAACCACTCTCCCAGTACCCTTAAAGCTCTCTTGGACGAGCGAGCGAGTACGAGCTTCGTAAAGGCAGGAGCTGCTGACTGCATGCCTAAAGCGAACTCAGAGGGAGGTGAGCGTGGTGCTGCAGACACAAACTGGTCTGGATACAAATCCTTAAAGAGCGCAAGCACTTTCCTAAAGTCTAAGGAGGGAGGCGTGGTCTTGGGTTCTTCGATGTCGGAGTGTTGGTCGTCAAGATGTGCAGCTTCGTCATCATCAGAGATACCATCGTCTGAATGTTGAGGAGGAAGAGGCAACGGAGTGGGCTGGACAGCTGAGTCCGGCAGCACGGGTGCATGCGTGGCTGCACTGGACCCAACATCATGCCACTGTTGGTCAGTCTGAGAACTGGCAACAACCAAAGCTGAGTGGGTGCGCAAAGAGTCTACACCCGACTGTGGAAGGATAGCGGAGACCACCGTGGGTTGCGGAGGCTGACGCACCGCGTCAAAACACGGCAGCCTAACTCCACCCTCCTGTTGTTGTGGTAGCTCACGCACGGCAACGGAGTGCTCCGTGCGTCTGTGGGAGTCAGCATGCGTCTGGCAGGGTCGACTGCGCATGGGTGGAGGAGCTCTCACAGCCGGAGTGTGGGAGCAGTCAGCCGCAGCATCTGCTGGGCGCACAACCGTGGCAGGTTGTAGGCAAACGGGTGCATCGTCAACCTTCTCCGCAGACGGAGTGTGGGAGTAGGCAGCCTCAGCGTGAGCTGGGCGCACAACCGTGGCAGGTTGTAGGCTAACGGGTGCAGCGTCAACCTTCTCCGCACGAAACTCCTGCATAACCGCAGCTAACTGAGTCTGCATAGACTGCAGTAAAGACCACTTAGGGTCTACAAAAGCGGCAACAGACGGAGCTACTGTCCGTTGTGACTGAGGGTCTAAAACAGCGGGAGCGGCAACAGACGGAGTTACTGCCTGTTGCGGTACCACCTTGCCTCTCTTGGGAGGTGTGCAGTCGTCGGATGACTGCAGCGAGTCCGAACTGACCCAGTGGCTACAACTGGGCCGTTGGACTAGCTCGGAAGGGACCTTACGTTTAAGAGGCCGTGAGACCTTGGTCCATCGTTTCTGTCTAGAAACCTCTTCCGCAGACGAGGAATAAATGGGCTCACTCGCCTTCTTGTGGGTGGGACGATCTCGGAAAGATACGTCCGAAACCACGGAGGGTACGTCTGTACGCTGATTAAAGCCTGTCGAACCCTTTGGTCGTACGACATTGCTTCTCCCCTGGGCTTGGGAGCTTGCAAGAGGTCCCGGACTGGGAGGACGACAGGCACGAACAGACGCACCCTCATGCGTAACACTGACACTTTTCACTGCACTGACACTCACTTCACTTCCCACTGCACTTTTACCTTTCAACTCTCTGACATCAGCCATGAGTTGATTGCAGTCATTAGCCAATGACTCGACTCTCTCACCTAGAGCCTGAATGGCACGCATCATATCCGCCATTGAAGGTTGATGAGAGCTAGCAGGGGGGTCGGGTGCAACCACTACAGGGGAAGGAATAGGTTGAGGGGCATGGGGAGAGGAAAAAACAATAGAGCGAGACGAACTCCTCCTGAGCCTATCCTTCCCTAGCCTACGTGCATATTTCAGGAATTCTTGAAACTCGAATTCCGAAAGCCCAGCGCATTCCTCACATCGATCTTCCAATTGACAGGCTTTACCCCTACAATTGGAACAAACGGTGTGCGGATCGATAGAGGCCTTGAACAGTCCCTAGCGCTACATTTCCTGTACTTGGGGACTTGAGAAGGGTCAGACATCTTGAATTAGTCAAAGGGGGGAATTCAAAATCTATCCAAGTCGTCAACAAATAATCCAAATCCAAAAAAAGAATGCAAGGAAGTATTGAAGATAACTTCTGCACAGCGATAGCTAATAACTAGAGATGAATACTTCACCAAATAACGTGAAATTCAATCCAGAAAACAAGAGCGTATTCAGTAGGTCTTGCCGGTGGCACGACAGAGAGAAAATTGGTTCTGTGTTGACATAGAGTACTTGAGTACCTACTCGACAGATGGCGCTGTTGATGTACACCCCCACCTGTATAGCGATCGCTGGCGTATTCCGCCCGTAGGTTTTTTCTGTCGGGCAGCAGAGCTGACAGCTATATGATCATCGGGTAAGTATATTCAAAAATTTATTTTACTAATGAAAATAACATATTTGTTAGACGACTGTACAGTAATGTTCATTCTATAACGTCAGCCGTGTCCCTTTGCGAGAGGAGAACTTCTGAAGTACCCTGTTGACAATCTTGAACGGCGGGAATGCATACAGGTCGAGATGGAACCAATCCAGCAGAAAAGCATCCACGTGAACTGCTGCTGGGTCTGGAATCGGAGAACAATACAACAGGAGTCTCTAGGTTATCGAGGTAGCGAACAGATCTATGGTTGGCTGACCCCACAGGGCCCAAAGTCTGCTGCAAACATTCTTGTGAAGGGTCCACTCTGTGGGGATGACCTGACCCTTCCGGCTGAGGTGATCTGCCATGACATTCATACCGCCCTGAATGAACCTCGTTACCAGCGTGAGCTTTCGATCTTTAGACCAGATGAGGAGGTCCCTTGCGATCTAGAACAACTTCACGAAAGAGTCCCTCCCTGCTTGAAGATGTAAGCCAGGGCTGTGGTGTTGTCAGAGTCCACCTCCACCACTTTGTTAAGCTGGAGGGACTTGAAGTTTATCAAGGCCAGAAGAACCGCCAACAACTCCTTGCAATTGATGTGAAGTGTCCTTTGTTCCTGATTCCATGTTCCCGAGCATTCCTGTCCGTCCAAAGTCGCACCCCAGCCCGTGTCTGATGCGTCCGAGAGGAGAAGGCGGTCGGGTTTCTGAACAGCCAAAGATAGACTTCCTTGCGAAGAAAGCTGTTCTTACACCACGCGAGAGAAGACCTCCTCTCTTCGGAAACAGGAACTGAGACCGTCTCTAGCGTCATGTCCTTTATCCAGTGAGCAGCTAGATGATACTGAAGGGGGGGAGGTGGAGTCTCCCTAACACGATGAACAGGGCCAGCGATGAAAGTGTCCCTGTTAGACTCATCCACTACCTGACTGAGCATCGGTTCCTTCTCAGCATGCTCTGGATGCATTCTAGGGCTTGGAAGATCCTTGGGGCCGACGGAAAAGCCCGAAAAGCTCGACTCTGAAGATCCATACCCAGGGAGACAATGGTCTGGGATGGGACGAGCTGAGACTCCTCAAAATTGACCAGGAGGCCCAGTTCCTTGGTCAGATCCATAGTCCATCTGAGAATCTCCAGACAGCGACGACTTGTGGGAGCTCTTAAAAGCCAGTCGTCTGACGGAGCCGGACACAAGATCATGGTACTGCTGCACAGTCTGTGAACTGTCAACCATGGGGAAGCGAGGAAGTACAGCGACAACCCGAAGCTGTCTAGACTGTCTGGGTCGTACAGACAACTCCTTATCGGGTTGCTGAGGTTGCCGCACTGCGTCACAACAAGTCACTTCTGCTGGTTGTTGAACGTCTTCCCAGTGACACACTGACTCCGTAAACAAAAAAAAAAATCCTCTAACAAGGACTAAGCTAGGACTGCATGTCTTGCAACACAGCTCAAGGTCTATGGGAGCAGGTGTGGTAACAGACGGGGTTAGCGACTGAAGTGGAACCATTACCTTCCCTGGGAGCATGTTATGCTTAAATAAAAGTCCATAGGAGGCTACGCAGCTAAAGGCTCCTCTCCAAATGACAGAGTCCTCAAGGGAATATCAGAAGGAGGGAGAAAAGCACTTTCTCATCTACAGGGACCATATCCGAGAAAAGCTAAGTTCTCTCAGTGAGGGTTTCACTGGTGCAAAAGCAGCAGACTAGAAGGCAACGTTATGAAACTGCTTGACAGTCTAGTGAGTTGGCAACAACCAAAGATGTGTGACTGAGAAGCATGCGGTAAGGTATGCAGAGCATGTTGTATGCAGAGCATGCTGTATGCAGAGCATGCTGTATGTAGAGCATGCTGTAAGGTAAGCAGAGCGTGTTGCATGGCGTGTAACATTTCTCAGAAATTCCATGACCAGTGCTAGAGTGAGTAATATCGCATTACCGTCCATTGAAAGTGCACGTGCCGAGGGAATTGATTTAGACTGTTTTGTTGATGAATTTGATAGCCTGCATGATAATCGTAGAATTAAGCTACACTAAATGTACTATAATCTACTTCACCTCAGGAAAGGGAAACTCGCCCTGTTGGCAACACTGCATTACTACATGCATGCTTGCATGGGGTTTAAAATCAACATAATATTACCTTACATTCATAACTCATGATTCATTTTTGTTTAGAAGATATTTTTGCCATATTTTGCGATTTGTTAAAAATATATTGCAAGGAATACATATATATTTTTATATAAGTAATACAAATAACCTCCATTATCATAATGTTTGTGTAGGCATACATGTATATGATTACAAATGCAAGTTATGAAAGTAATGAGGTGTTATTATTGTCATTTGTTATTCCCAAGTTGAATGGGAAGAAGCTCAAGTTGAGGAAAAAATGGCAGATGCATGCGTTGAGGTGGCTGACTCATAGCATGAGGTTGCTGCCTCAAGAGTTGCGCTTGCTGTAAGGATTGCGGATGCGCAGTAGCAGGTTCCTGAGGAACGAGTTAAGGTTCCTGAGGTGTGAGCTGCGAGAGTTGAGGTACTGCAGCGAGTACTGAGGTGGCTGCCTCATTGATGGAAGAGGTTGTCGTACCTCAAGAGATTGTTGCCTCGCTGGTGGAACCGCAAGCGGAAGCGGAGGAAGTAAGGCATAAGACTCCTGCTCCCATTGCTGAGGTTGCCTTAAGGAAGGTTAAGGTTGCTGCACAACGCTGGTAACTGGCAACTCAGAACGCGGTAAGGTAGCCTGAGGAACCTCAACTTCGTACGCCTGGCAGACTGGACTGCGGTGAGGTGGAGCTCTCGCAGGAGGAGGCGGAGGTTGCTGCACACCGCTGGTAACTGGCAACTCAGAACGCGGTAAGGTAGCCTGAGGAACCTCAACTTCGTACGCCTGGCAGACTGGACTGCGGAGAGGCGGAGCGTTCGCAGAAGGAGGTGTAACCTTCTCAGCCTGAAACTCACGCATTAAGACCGCAAGCTGCGACTGCATGGACTGCAGCAAAGTCGTCTTGGGATCAACAGACGATAAGGTCTGTTGAGGCAAAGCCTTAATAGAAGATGAGGTCTGTTGAGGCATCGCCTTACCTCTCTTAGGAGGTGTGCAGTCACCTGATGACTGAGGAGAGTCAGAGCTAACCCAATGACTGCATCCGGGTTGTTGAACTCTAACTTCGTACGTCTGGCATAGGTCTGGACTTTACGTTTAAGAGGTCTTGAGACCTGAGACCAGCGTTTTCTCCCCGAAATTTCCTCTGCAGACGAGCAAAATAAGGGCTCAATCGTCTGCGGGTGGGAGTGACGGTCTCTGTAAGACACGCCCACAACCACCGAGGATACTTCTGTGCGCCGATCAAGGCCTGCCGAACCCTTTTGCCCTTCGACATTGCTTCTCCCCTGGGCTTGGGAGCTTGCAAGAGGTCCCGGACTGGGAGGACGACTGGCACGCACAGAAGTACCCTCACGCACAACACTGACACACTTTGCGCTAATCACTTATCACTTTTGATTTTCTGTTTGCACTTATTTCACTGAACTCGAAACTTTAAGTGGTTTGTACCTGAAACACGCAATTCTATCCTTTCTCAAAAGTTAGTAATTGCGAAAACAGAATTACAATGTAACAGAAAAATCTAATGAAAGATAAATAATTCAGTGGCTGGAAAGAGACTAAACACTAGATCAAATAAACTACGTTTAAAATCTCTCACCGCATAAAGCTTGAGAACAAGAAAAAACTCTAGAAACGTTTACCTTCTTCCCCTAAAGAGACTAGGGAGAAGAGCAAAAACGATAACAACGTTACTCGCTTGAACGAAACGTTTATCCTCCTCTTTCTCCCTCCGTCTCTATCTCTCTCTCTCTCTCTCTCTCTTGACTTAGAACCTGAGAGAAGAGCCCAATCATATATATCGTTAAAACATATTATTGTTAAAGGAAAATATTTCCCAAAATGAAAAGTTCCTTTATTAGAATTAAAACCATTAAGTTAAGAAAGAATGAACAAAACGCTAGACACGGTTACTCTTACTGCAACGTGACACCGTGAAAATTCTCTCTCTATCGTAACGATAGAGCGCAAGTTGAACGTTCTGAACGTCAACAACTGCAGAGACAAAACAAAACGTTAGTTCAACTTTGAAAACAGTACGAGACTATCAAAGAAATTCTTTCAAAAACATTAAAATAGCATAATATGTTAACAGGTAAAACCGAAATGACGGGCTCAATGTTAATTAACTTCGGTACCAAGAAAAGACCGCCTACTATAAGGAAAGGTCGGATATAAACAAATATAAAAATTAATAAAAGGAAGTTAATCGAAGAGGCCTATAAAAGGCGGAGAGATATAAAATAAATCTATAACTTTTGTTATGCAAAATTAAGAAAGAGAGTCTATACTCTCTTAGACACCAACACTTCCGTCTAAGGGAAGGGTCGGCCATTTAAAGGTGAAAGAGAGTTCATACTCTCTTCGTCACCATAATTAATCAAATTAATTCCAAAAGTTAGCTAAGCTAATGATAAAACTTCCTGAATAGCGAAAGCTGAAATCTTAGAGCAATACTTCACCAAAAACCGTGAACAAGACTCCAAAATTATAAGCGTATCCATGAACGTCTTGCCGGAAGCACGACAGAGGAAAAATTGAAGTGGTGTCAACAAGAAGTACTGCAGTACCTGGCCACAGGTGGCGCTTGTGAGTACACCCCCCTCTTGTATAGCGATCGCTGGCGTATCCCTTCCGTAGAATTCTGTCGGGCAACGGAGTTGACAGCTACATGATTATCGGGTAAGTTTAATATTGAAAAATGACAAATTCGGAGATGATTTGTATTTTTCCCTATTACAATATTTGTGGGTTTTCTTTCAGCCGCAACTGGAGGTAGCCATTAGACTTTAGTTGCGTCGACCTAGAGCCCATGAGGTCAGGGGAATCAGTACTTCCCTGGCGTTCAAACGCAACTTTTCCGTGTTGCAGGTTCTCCAAATGGGTGTGTGGAAAAGACAAACCACATTCACAGCCCATTACCTCAAAGACGTGACCCACACGAGGCTCGATACGTTTACTATCGGTCCAGTGGTGGCTGCTCAACAAGGGGTTTTAGATACCTCAAGCTCCTTGATGGACAAGTAGCAAGTAGCAGTTAGTTTATAGCATTGGTTTCCCGGGTTAAGATTGGGATGACTGAGGAGAATATCTGGCTTTCCTTCCTTCATCTTCCCCTCTCTTGGGGTACAGCGTCATGGGTCCCTCTGCAAGCTGGCTTCAACCTCTTCCCTTCCCTTCCCTTGTGTAGCCTAGTTTAAGTCATAGAATTTTTATACTGTCCACATCCCCATTGCTTTGTGCGAGGGAGTGATATGATGCGTCTTGTTGTTTTTTCCTGTTTAAAACTCAAGATGTTCATACAAATACCAACCTCTTATTTTACTAAATTGTACATGCTGCGAATACACTCGCTTTTTATATTTCAGCGAGGTGTCAAAATTTTCCCTAGACCACAGTCATATACTGTACTAGGTAAAACCGGTTTAATGTCCATGACAGACCTACGACTTCCACCCACTTAAGAGTGAGTTATGCACCTAAATAATGGAAGGTTTGTTAGTATGGGAACAGATGACAAATTCGGAAATTAATTGTATTTTTCCCTAACTAACACAAACCAAAGTTATTTATATAAATTGGCCCACCATCACCTATCTTCCATAAGTCCTGCCTGCAATAAAAAGTGACGTCTCATAGATATGAGAGTATAAATAGAGGCGGCTGGGTACCCCTTAGCCACTCCCTGCCTAACCGGTTTTTATCTTTATGGTGTTCTAATTTGTTATTCTAAAACCTAAGAGCCCTATGACATCGGAATTCATCAAAATTAAGCTTATTACTCTAAAGTCAAATTAACTACAATATTGACCGGGTCAATAACCAAAATCCTATAGAACTGCATTTCACGAAGGGGTTCTTTCCAATATGCTAGTTAATAGGTATACAATAGGGTTAGGGAATGTTAGAGCGCCCCGCAGGAAGAAAGGGATTAAAACAAGGGTAAAATTATAGAATATGTCTTTTTATAGTTTATATATGACATATCTGTTTTGTGTTGTTACTGTTTTTAGAATGATTTATTGTTAATTTTTTCTGATCATTAATTTATTTCCTTATTTCCTTTCCTCACTGTGCTATCTTTTCCTATTGGAGCCCTTGGGCTTATAACATCTTGCTGTTCTAACTAAGGTTGTAGCTTGGCTAATAACAATAATAATAAAAGTTTTGTGAAAAATAAGACAATGTATTTTATGGTCTTTTGAATGGCTTTGATAATGATTTCTGGCAAAAAATCCAAGTTTTTCTGTAATGCTGGGTTGACCACCATAATTTTCTACCCTAACCTATCATTTATAACATGTTATTTTTATTACTAAAATAAATTTTTGAATATACTTACCCGATGATCATGTAGCTGTCAACTCTGTTGCCCGACAGAAATCTACGGTCGGGATACGCCAGCGATCGCTATACAGGTGGGGGTGTACACAACAGCGCCATCTGTGGTCAGGTACTCCAGTACTTCTTGTCAACAAGACCTCAATTTTCTCCTCGGTCCACTGGTTCTCTATGGGGAGGAAGGGCGGGTCATTTAAATCATGATCATCGGGTAAGTATATTCAAAAATTTATTTTAGTAATAAAAATAACATTTTTCAATATTAATCTTACCCGATGATCATGTAGCTGATTCACACCCAGGGTGGTGGGTGGAGACCAGTATACATGTTAACAAAGAAGCTAAGTATCCCGTATTTCATTTTTATTAGTTATTCAAAATAACAATAAAAAATAAATAAGTACCTGGTAAGGAAGTCGACTTGAACCATTACTCTGCCTTTAATAAGTACGTCTTCCTTACTGAGCGTAGCGGTCCTCTTAGGATGCTGAACGACTCTTAGGTGGCTGAAGTATAAAGGGCTGCAACCCATACTAAAGGACCTCATCACAACCTCTAACCTCGGCGCTTCTCAAGAAAGAATTGACCACCCGCCAAATCAACAAGGATGCGGAAGGCTTCTTAGCCGACCGTACAACCCATAAAAAGTATTCAAGAGAAAGGTTAAAAAGGTTATGGAATTATGGGAATGTAGTGGGTGAGCCCTCACCTACTACTGCACTCGCTGCTACGAATGGTCCCAGGGTGTAGCAGTTCTCGTAAAGAGACTGGACATCTTTGAGATAGAATGATGCGAACACTGACTTGCTTCTCCAATAGGTTGCATCCATAACACTCTGCAGAGAACGGTTCTGTTTGAAGGCCACTGAAGTAGCCACAGCTCTCACTTCATGTGTCCTTACCTTCAGCAAAGCAAGGTCTTCTTCCTTCAGATGAGAATGTGCTTCCCTAATCAGAAGCCTGATGTAGTAAGAAACTGAGTTCTTAGACATTGGAAGAGAAGGCTTCTTGATAGCACACCATAAGGCTTCTGATTGTCCTCGTAAAGGTTTTGACCTTTTTAGATAGTACCTAAGAGCTCTAACTGGGCAAAGTACTCTCTCCAGTTCGTTCCCCACCAAGTTGGACAGGCTTGGGATCTCGAACGACTTAGGCCAAGGACGTGAAGGAAGCTCGTTTTTAGCAAAAAACCGAGCTGCAAGGAACATGTAGCCGTTTCAGATGTGAAAACTATGTTCCTGCTGAAGGCGTGGATCTCACTTACTCTTTTACCTGTTGCCAAGCACACGAGGAAAAGAGTTTTTAATGTGAGGTCCTTAAAATAGGCTGATTGGAGAGGTTCAAATCTTGATGACATAAGGAACCTTAGGACCACGTCTAGATTCCAGCCTGGAGTGGACAACCGACGTTCCTTTGAGGTCTCAAAAGACCTAAGGAGGTCCTGTAGATCTTTGTTGGTGGAAAGATCCAAGCCTCTGTGGCGGAAAACCGCTGCCAACATACTTCTGTAACCCTTGATCGTAGGAGCTGAAAGGGATCTTACGTTCCTTAGATGTAACAGGAAGTCAGCAATCTGGGTTACAGTGGTACTGGTTGAGGAAACTGCATTGGCCTTGCACCAGCTTCGGAAGACTTCCCATTTAGACTGATAGACTCTGAGAGTGGATGTCCTCCTTGCTCTGGCAATTGCTCTGGCTGCCTCCTTCGAAAAGCCTCTAGCTCTTGAGAGTCTTTCGATAGTCTGAAGGCAGTCAGACGAAGAGCGTGGAGGTTTGGGTGTACCTTCTTTACGTGAGGTTGACGTAGAAGGTCCACTCTTAGAGGAAGAATCCTGGGAATGTCGACCAGCCATTGCAGTACCTCTGTGAACCATTCTCTCGCGGGCCAGAGGAGAGCAACCAACGTCAGCCGTGTCCCTTTGTGAGAGGCGAACTTCTGAAGTACCCTGTTGACAATCTTGAACAGCGGGAATGCATACAGGTCGAGATGGGACCAATCCAGCAGAAAAGCATCCACGTGAACTGCTGCTGGGTCTGGAATCGGAGAACAATACAACGGGAGCCTCTAGGTCATCGAGGAAGCGAACAGATCTATGGTTGGCTGACCCCACAGGGCCCAAAGTCTGCTGTAAACATTCTTGTGAAGGGTCCACTCTGTGGGGATGACCTGACCCTTCCGGCTGAGGCGATCTGCCATGACATTCATATCGCCCTGAATGAACCTCGTTCCCAGCGTGAGCTTTCGATCTTTTGACCAGATGAGGAGGTCCCTTGCGATCTAGAACAACTTCCTCGAATGAGTCCCTCCCTGCTTGGAGATGTAAGCCAAGGCTGTGGTGTTGTCGGAGTCCACCTCCACCACCTTGTTTAGCTGGAGGGACTTGATGTTTATCAAGGCCAGATGAACCGCCAACAACTCCTTGCAATTGATGTGAAGTGTCCTTTGCTCCTGATTCCATGTTCCCGAGCATTCCTGTCCGTCCAATGTCGCACCCCAGCCCGTGTCTGATGCGTCCGAGAAGAGACGGCGGTCGGGGTTCTGAACAGCCAAAGGTAGACCTTCCTTGAGAAGAAAGCTGTTCTTCCACCACGTTAGAGTAGACCTCATCTCTTCGGAAACAGGAACTGAGACCGTCTCTAGCGTCATGTCCTTTATCCAGTGAGCAGCTAGATGATACTGAAGGGGGCGGAGGTGGAGTCTCCCTAACTCGATGAACAGGGCCAGCGATGAAAGTGTCCCTGTTAGACTCATCCACTGCCTGACTGAGCATCGATTCCTTCTCAGCATGCTCTGGATGCATTCTAGGGCTTGGTTGATCCTTGGGGCCGACGGAAAAGCCCGAAAAAACTCGACTCTGAATCTCCATACCCAGGTAGACAAAGGTCTGGGATGGGACGAGCTGGGACTTCTCTAAATTGACCAGGAGGCCCAGTTCCTTGGTCAGATCCATAGTCCATCTGAGATTCTCCAGACAGCGACGACTTGTGGGAGCTCTTAAAAGCCAGTCGTCTGATGGAGCCGGACACAAGATCATGGTACTGCTGCACAGTCTGTGAACTGTCAACCATGGGGAAGCGAGGAAGTACAGCGACAACCCGAAACTGTCTAGACTGTCTGGGTAGTACAGACAACTCTTTATCGGGTTGCTGAGGTTGCCGCACCGCGTCACAACAAGTCACCTCTGCTGGTTGTTGAACGTCTTCCCAGTGACACACTGACTCCGTAAAAAGAAATCCTCTATCAAGGACTAAGCTTGGACTGCATGTCTTGCAACAAAGCTCAAGGTCTATGGGAGCAGGTGTGGCAACAGACGGGGTTAGCGACTGAAGCGGAACCATTTACCCTCCCTGGAAGCATGTTATGCTTAAATAAAAGTCCATAGGAGGCTAAGCAGCTTAAGGCTCCTCTCCAAATGACAGAGTCCTCAAGGGAATATCAGAAGGAGGGAGAACAGCACTTTCTCATCTACAGGAACCATATCCAAGAAAAGCTAAGTTCTCTCAGTGAGGGTAAGCCTCAACTCCTGCCTGACTAGTTTGCTGCTGGCGAGTGGCGGTAACCACAGTGTGTTGCGGAGTCTGACACACCGTGTCAAAACACGGCAGCTTGTGGTAGCTCCCGCACGGCAACGGAGTGCTCTGTGTGTGGGAGTCATCAAACATCTGGCAGGGTTGACTGTGCATGGGTGGAGGAGCTCTCACAACAAGAGTGTGAGAGCATGAAGCCATGCCGGGCGCACAACCGTAGGAGGTGTGGGAGGGGCTGCGGTGGGTTGAGGAGCATGCGGTATGGTATGCAGAGCATGCTGTAAGGTATGCAGAGCATGCTGTAAGGTATGCAGAGCATGCTGTAAGGTATGCAGAGCATGCTGTAAGGAATGCAGAGCATGCTGTAAGGTATGCAGAGCATGCTGTAAGGTATGCAGAGCATGCGGTATGGTATGCAGAGCATGAGGTAAGGCATGCGGCTCATGCTGCATGGTATGCGGCTCATGCTGCATGGCATGCGGCTCATGCTGCATGGGATGAGGCTCATGCTGCATGGAATGAGGCTCATGCTGCATGGAATGAGGCTCATGCTGCATGGGATGAGGCTCATGCTGCATGGTATGAGGCTCATGCTGCATGGAATGCGGCTCATGCTGCATGGTATGCGGAGCATGCTGTAAGGTCTGCAGAGCTGCATTGTCAACCTTCCAGCATGATACTCCTGTATGAAGGAGCAAGCTGAGACTGTAAAGTCTGCAGCATGGACCACTAGGGTCTATGAAAGACAACAACAAACGGAGCTACTGTCCGTTGTGACTGAGGGTCTAAAACAGCTGGTGCGGCAACAGACGGAGTTACTGCCTGTTGCGGTACCACCTAGCCTCTCTTAGGAGGTGTGCAGTTGTCGTACTGCAGCGAGTCCGAACTGACCCAGTGGCTACACCTAGGCCGTTGGACTTGCGCGGAAGGGACCGACTTGCACTTAAAAGCTGCAAGATTTGGTCCATGGTTTCTGCGAGAAACCTCTTCAGCAGACGAGGAATAAATGGGCTCTCTCGTCTTTGTGTGGGTGGGGTGATCACGTCGGCAACGTGTGTAGATACACCCGAAACCACAGAGGGAAACGTCAGTTCGTCGATCAAGGCCTGAGGAACCCATAAGTCCTTCGACATTACTTCTCCCCCGGGCTTGGGAGCTTGTAAGAGGTCCCAGACTAGGTGAACCACTGGCACGAACAGACGAACCCTCGAACGCAACACTGTAACTTTGCGCATATCACTTTATCACTTTTGATTTTCTGTTTGCACTTATTTCACTGAACTCGAAACTTTAAGTGGTTTGTACCTGAAACACGCAATCCTATCCTTCATTAAAAGGTAGTAATTGCGAAAACAGTATTACAATGTAACAGAAAAACATAATGAAAGATAAAGAATTCAGTGGCTGGAAAAGAGACTAAACACTAGATCAAATAAACTACGTTTAAAATCTCTCACCGCATAAAGCCTGGGAACAAGAATAAAACTCTAGAAACGTTTTACCTTCTTCCCCTCTATCGACTAGGGAGAAGAGCAAAAAACGAGAACAACGTTACCCGCTTGAACGAAACGTTTATCCTCCTCTCTCTCCCTCCGTCTCTATCTCTCTCTCTCTAGACTTAGAACCTGAGAGATGAGCCCAATTATATATATCGTTAACTGAAAGGTTTCCCAAATAAAAAGCTCCTTTATTAGAATTAAAACCATTTAAGCTAAGAAAGAATGAACGAAACGCTAGAATCGGTTTACTCTTATGCAACGTGAAACCGTGAATACTCTCTCTCTATCGTAACGATAGAGCACAAGTTGAACGTTCTGAACGTCAACAACTGCGGAGACTAAACAAAACGTTAGTTCAACTTTGAAAACAGTACGAGACTTATCAAAGAAATTCTTTCAAAAACATAAAATTAAAATAGCATAAATTCTTAACAGGAAAAACAATATGACGGGCTCAATGTTAATTAACTTCGGTTCCAAGTAAGGACCGCCTACTATTAGGAAAGGTCGCATATAAACAAACATAAAAATTAATTTTTATAAGTTTATAATAAATGGAAAGTTAATCGAAGAGGCCTATAAATGGCGGAGAGATATAAAATAAATCTATAACTTTGTTAAGCAAAATTACCAAAAACCTAAACACACTTTCGTCTAAGGGAAGGGTGGGTCATAAAAAGTGAAAGAGAGTCTATACTCTCTTCGACACCAACACTTCCGTCTAAGGGAAGGGTCGGCCATTTAAAAGTGAAAGAGAGTCCATACTCTCTTCGTCACCATAATTAAATCAAATTAATTCCAAAAGCTTGCTAAGCTAATGATAAAGCTTCCTGAATAGCGAAGGCTAAACTCTAGAGCAAATACATCACCAAATCGTGAACAATAACTCCAGAATCAACAGCGTATCCAAGTAGGTCTAGCCGGTGGCACGACAGAGGAAAAATTGAGGTCTTGTTGACAAGAAGTACTGGAGTACCTGACCACAGATGGCGCTGTTGTGTACACCCCCACCTGTATAGCGATCGCTGGCGTATCCCGACCGTAGATTTCTGTCGGGCAACAGAGTTGACAGCTACATGATCATCGGGTAAGATTAATATTGAAAAACCAAGAATAAAAGAGGAGCTTTAATTACACTGTAAAATGTGAGCCAATATTGAAAAAAAATAATTAAGATGTTTAGAATATAAAACGTTGGGCCATTTATTCTATCCATTCTATCTCTTGCTTGAGGGTACACTCGGGCACACTGTTCTATCTTATATCTTATTTCTCTTCCACTTGTTTTGTTAAAGTTTTTTATAGTTTATAAAGTGATATTGGAGCCTTTGTAGATCAGCGGCCAGGTCCTCCCGCGGACATAGAAAACGGGAATTTCTTCCCGTTTTCTAACCCTTCGTAAGACGTGGCCGTTGTTCTACAACAGAATGTTCTGCCAAAACTCTAGAATAGAACACTGCCTAACTTGAATGGGCCCACCTAACCTTACCTACAACACGTGTCTCTCCTTAACGGGGGGGCTAACGCCCCCCTGCGACCCCCCGTACATAGCCGTATAATTATTCTTAAACACCTAAACGGGGGGGCTACCGCCCCCCTGCGACCCCCCTTACACTTGCCTATTCTTAATCGGAAATCATCATACATACATGTGGCCGCTATCACTCATACACACAAGCATATTCTTAATCGGCCGACATCATGCATACATGTGGCCGCTATCACTCATACACACAAGCATATTCTTAATCGGCCGACATCATGCATACATGTGGCCGCGATCACACAAACCAGAAACGGAGAGGGTTGTACTTACATTATTTCCTGTTCAGCTTGCGGGTTTATTCGTAACCTCTACAACGGCCCCCTACTTATTCAAAGTCACTGAAGTCTGGTTCTGAGAAAAACCATAAATAAAACTTGCTAATGTAACAAACACATCTTCGTACGGTAGCTTTGATCGTGAAAAAAAGCTACCGTGGTTAGGGGCGATCTTCTTTCGGCAATAACTATATGAACAACGCCAAAAAAACTTAGATTTTCCACTATTCGCCGATTTTCCATCATACTTGTAGCGCATTTCACCGATATGACATTTTGCACAAATGCCGGAAAAGTCGCCTAAAAGTCCCATTTTATATAAATATTTTGTAAACTCAGCACTTGTAAAGTTCATAATCCTCAACATACTAGGATTGACTGAATTGAAAAAAGATTCACAAGTATCTACACACTGGTTAGCTGCCATCGCGCCGCGTGGGTAAAGAATGAGCATTTCCGACCCTCGATGGGTGCTCCCGTTTCCGTATTTGAATTTTTAGAAAAAATGAGTTATGATTGGGTGAAAAAGTTAATCCTAGTTAATCCCCAGGTCAAGTGGGGTCCCATTGGGTCGTTTCAAATTGCCGCGGCCGATTAATAATTCAGAATTCCGCCGCTATGGCGCTGTTGATTCGATCAGAACGTCATCTATAGGGAATTCTAGGAACTATGGGAGCGAGAAACTGCGTGGCAAGGTACAGAGCTCGTTCGACTTATAAATTTCACGTCGAATTAGATGGTTTTCAAAATCTTTGTATATCGGTATAGTAAGTACTTACCCTGGATATTTATAACATTCTGAACAGTTAATATTCTATACAAGTTTCCGATAAAGTTGAAAATAAGGCGGCCGCTATCATACATGCAGGTGGCCGCCATCCTACACACATCCCGTGATATTTATTTTAATATTGTTGCTCTTCTTAAAATATATTATTTTTCCTTGTTTCCTTTTCTCACTGAGCTATTTTCCCTGTTGGAGCCCCTGGGCTTATAGCATCCTGCTTTTCCAACTATGGTTGTGGCTTAGCAAGTAATAATAATCATAATAATAATACAAGTAACCTGGTGTATATAAGAAGACGGCCATACTACATAACTACTTTATTTTCAGCCTTATCGCTAAGATTACAGCCATCTAAGGGGAGTCACATAGTGGAATTAGACCCCATTAGGTATATAAATAATGGAACTACTTGTAGGTTAAATTAGGTACGGAAGTTTAGGTTAGGTGTTCTAGGTATGCGTTCCTGTCCATCATTATACAAAGACCCCCAAGTAACTTACAACTGAAGCACCACTTATCAGGTTATGTGTGTAGAACGTTGGAAAAGTTTAGGTTAGTTGTTGTCCATTTTTAAAGAACGCGTGAGGAACTGGCCGCTGATATACAAAGGCTCCAAACGTTGAGTCACTAGGCCTGCCACTCGCATGGATAATATGAATTCTTCCTATCCGTGTCTGTCATACCGACACTAATAAGTGTATTTACAAGTGTTCAATGAATTAACGCTAATTATTCACTTACTGGTCTTTGTTTCGCTCGCAAATAAAAATTATTTCATTGCTTTTCTGTCCTGGTGAGCGGTACACGTTGCGCTATGCAAGGTAACCGAGTGGGTGAGTATTTAGGTGGACAAAAATTTGGGGAGGGTGTATGTATGATATCAGCCACCTGTATGTTTGTTTACGGCTATGTAAGGGGGGTAGCAGTGGGGCATTAGCCCCCCTGTTAGTTAAGTAGGTAAGGACACAGCTTGTAGGTTAGGTTAAGGGGGAAAGTTTAGGTTAGTTGATGTTCATTTTGGTAAAGTTTTAGATTCAACCAAATTGGGAAATGTATTATATTAACATATTTTCCTAGTAAAGCACGTGATAACAAAAAACTTTCTCTCAATACATTATTGACGCTGATGTCTACTTACAGAGATAATTATTCAGTTATTGTAGGTCTGCATTTTATTTCTAAGTGTTCTGTATACCTTTACGCTGCCACGGGACCTAGCTCTTGTTCGTTTGTATGTCTGTTTTCATCTTACTTGGCTCCGCCCCATTGCGTAATGTGACAATATTTGCTTGAATGCGCATTTGCTCCTCCCACTAATGTCGCTCCTCCAATCTAAATACTACTGGGTTCTTTTCAAGGGTTATTATTGGACGATTCATTGGTCTCTCAGTCTTGTTTCAAGGATCTGTTTTTCGTGCAATATAACATTGTAAACGATAGTACTGTATTTTGTTTTTTTCCCTATTTCATTATGGGAGAAACCCGTGATTGTCGTTTGTTTTCGGTTTTCAAAAGTTCCGGTTTCTATATTTTCAGCACACGTCACTTAACTGTCATGGATCCTCCGGTACGGTTGTGTGAAATATGTCGTTATTCCTATTTTGATGTGATCGGCCGATTTCATGGGAATTATAATGGAACTCCTGAAGTAGTGAATCGTTTTCTAAGGGAGCATTCCGTATTACCTTTAAGTGTCCAGTGTGGTAAATGTGATTCGCCTTTACATTTTCGTGAGGATAGACATGTGTGGTATTGTACCAAATCTGAACGTATTCCAGTACTTGATGATTCAGAAGAGGGTCAACCACAACCTTCCACATCTTCATCGTCATCTTCCGTTTAAGGTAAGAAGTGATTTAACAAAATATATATATTCAAATTTACCCCTGGTTAAAGGGGGGGTCGCAGGGGGGGGCAAAGCCCCCCCCGGTAGGGGTACAGGGCCCCTAGGTTAGGTTAGGTGGGTTTGTTAGGTTCTGTGGTGCCCTGAAAATTACTGTGGCCTTAAGGGGGGGTCGCAGGGGGGGCGAAGCCCCCCCCCCCCCCCCGGTAGGGGTACAGGGCCCCTAGGTTAGGTTAGGTGGGTTTGTTAGGTTCTGTGGTGCCTTGAAAATTACTGTGGCCATAAGGGGGGGTCGCAGGGGGGGGCGAAGCCCCCCCCGGTAGGGGTACAGGGCCCCTAGGTTAGGTTAGGTTGGTTTGTTAGGTTCTGTGGTGCCCTGAAAATTACTGTGGCTTTAAGGGGGGGTCGCTGGGGGGCCCTACAAGCCTCCCCCCGGTAGGCCTAGTTAGGGGTATGGGGGAGGGGTGCTGGAACATTAATTATTCATTTATTGCAAATATCATTCAATGCCCCAACACCCTCCCCCCCCTTCCCCCACCCAAAACCCCGGTTCCCAAAGGGTGTCCCCCATAATTGGTGGGATGAACTAGGGTATACATAGTAAATCTCTAAATCGGTTGGTTTGCAGTCAAAATAAACGTTAAATTCATTGAAACCACACTATTTCTGATGCAACAAATATATTTTTATTGCATTTTTCCAAATTTGGCTGAAACTAAAAATTTACCTTCATTTTTAATCCACACATACTGCCGTATTCTAAGTTAGCCATATTACATACAGGTGGCCGCTATCATACATAAACCCCGACAAAACCCTACACCATAAATAGCATCACTAACTCCCTGTATGTCATTCATGCTTCACTGTAGGATGAAAAAGATCACAATTTTAACCTTTAATAGATTAATGGAGAGATTTAGAGGGCCTTGGGCAAATTCCATAAGCAAGGACGATGTCCTAGGTTGGGTCAATGTGAAAATTTTTGATTTACGAAATTGTATATAAAAAACGATATCAACCTTGAAATTATGAGCGTGCAAACTCCCAAATAGTTTAAATATAATTAAATACAATATTTAATCAGATATCAGTATTTATTTTACCCGTAAAGTGTAGAAATCTAACAACGATACCGTAAGCTACAGATGGCTGCACTTAAGTACATGAAATTAGTTATTTCCCGTATTAATTACACTTAAAACCCGATCTTAACACTGAAAGTAAGATTATACATTCTATTAATTACTATAAATCATAGTTAACTTACAGTAATATGTAGATATTATCCTATTTTTGAGTAATTTCCGTCACGACTCACTACCTTTCACAAAGACCGGGCGGGTAAACACAGTGTTGCCAGTTGGGTTAGTGTAAAATTCCCTAAAATTCTTGATAAAAAATCCCCATTTCCAGAAATATATTTTCTTCTAATACAGAAAATCCCAAAAAATACTCGCTACACTTCATGTAATTATAAATAAACTAATTGCAACAATATAAAGGTTTACTCATCTCTGTTTCTTCATAGATACATGAATAGAATATAGTCGTTAGTCATCCAAAATCCCCAAACCTAAGGATAAATTCCCAAATGTAGGGATAAATCTCCAGATCTAGGGTATAAATTCCCAAATCTGGCAACACTGGCTTGTAAACAACGTGGTGTTAGTAGTAGTGGCTGGAGGAGGTTCTTCTTATGTAACAGCTCTCCTTTAATAATCCAGTTCATAGAAAGACATGAATTAAATGTTTACAAAACTTTAAAATAGATGAAAAAGTTGATAAAAATGATAATTATTGTTCTATTCCTCTTATTTTATGTTTTACACGTATTTAATGTACCTATTTAATGCACTATTTCCAGGAGACAGAGTTCTCACCATTTATTTCCTTATTTCCTTTCCTCACTGGGCTATTTTTCCCCTATTGGAGCCCTTGGGCTTATAGCATCTTACTTTTCTAACTAGGGTTGTAGCTTGGATACTACTACTACTACTAATAATAATAATAATAATAATAATAATAATAATAATAATAATAACAATAATAATAATAATAGTCCTACATGTCAGTATATGCTGGGAAGCGTTTTCAATCTAAAAGCATATTATTATTATTATTATTATTATTATTATTATTATTACTATTATTATTATTATCATTATTATTATTATTATTATTATTATTATTATTATTATTATAAGGTACAACCGTAGTTGGAAAAGCAGGCTTTATAGGACCAGAAAAGCAGTCTTTAAAGTAAGTATATATATATATATATATATATATATATATATATATATATATATATATATATATATATATATATATATATATATATATATATATATATATATATATATATTTCCATGGTCTCTCTAATATTGTAATTGATCAGTGGCTACTTTCCACTTGGTAAGGGTAGAAGAGACTCTAGCTATAGCAAGTCTCCTAGGACACTCCAAAATCAAACTTTTGTTCTCTAGTCTCAGGTAGTGCCATAGCCTTTGCACCATGGTCTTCCACTGTCTTGGGTTGGAGTTCTCTTGCTTGAGGGTACAATCAAGCACACGAATCTATTATGTTTCCTTATTTTCTTTCCTCATTAGGCTATTTGCTTTAAAACCTCACAATCAAATTTCACATTTAAATTCCATTTTCAATTTTCACGTTTAAACTTTACTTTCAAACTTAACGTTCAAACTTCACTTTCATACCACTTCCAAACCTCACTATCAAACTTCACGTTCAAACTTCACTATCAAACTTTGCATTCAAACCTTGTTTTCAAACCTGATGTTCCAAACTTCACATTCAAATCTCACTTTCAGACTACTTCCAGAGTTCACATTCAAACCTCTCTTTCAACTTGCAAGTTCAAACCTCACTATCAAACTTCATTTCGAAAATTCATATTCAAACCTCACTTTCAAACTAGGCTACATTTCCAAGCCTATTCTAACCTCACCTTTAAACTTTGTGTTCAAACCTCACTTTCTAACTTCACGTTCAAACCTCACTTTTAAACTGCATTTCCAAACATCATGTTCTAAACTCACTTTTAAACTTTGTGTTCAAACCTCACTTTCTAACTTCACGTTCAAACCTCACTTTCAAACTTCGTGTTCAAACCACAATTAAACTTCACATTCAAATCTCACTTTCAAACTACACCTCACTTTCAAATATCATTTCCAACATTCACATTCAAAACTCACTTTCAAGCTTTATGTTCAAACCTCACTTTCAAACTTCATGTTCAAACCTCACATTCTAACTTCATGTTCAAACCTCACATTCAAACTTCATGTTCAAACTTTACATTCAATCCTCACTTTCAAACTTATGTTCAAACCTCACCTTCAAACTTCACATTCAAACCTCACTTTCAGACTTTGTGTTCAAACCACACTCAAACTTCACATTCAAATCTCACTTTCAAACTTCACATTCGAATCTCACTTTCAAACTTCGCATTCAAATTTCACTTACAGACTACTTCCAAAGTTTACATTCAAACCTCTCTTTCAACTTGCAAGTTCAAACCTCACTTTCAAACTTCATTCAAAAATTCATTTTCAAACCTCACTTTCAAACTACATTTCCAAACATCATGTTCTAACCTCACTTTTAAACTTTGGGTTCAAACCTCACTTTCTAACTTAACGTTCAAACTTCGTGTTCAAACCACACTCAAACTTCACATTTAAATCTCACTTTCAAACTTCACATTCAAACCTCACTTTCAAACTTCATTTCCAACATTCACGTTCAACACTCACTTTCAAGCTTCGTGTTTAAACCTTACTCTCAAACTTCATGTTCAAACCTCATCTTGAAACTTAATGTTCAAACCTCACATTCAAATTTCATGTTCAAACTTTACGATCAATCCTCACTTTCAAACTTATGTTCAAACCTCAATTTCAAACTTATGTTCAAACCTCAATTTCAAACTTATGTTCAAACCTCACTTTCAAACTTCACATTTAAACCTCGCATGCAAACCTCATTTTCAAATTTTTATTCAAACCTGTTTTAAACTTTGTGTTCAAACCTCACCTTCAAACTTCATGTTCAAACCACACTTTCAAACCTCACCAACTTCATATTCAAACGTTGTTTCAAAATTGTGTTCAAACCTCGCTTTCAAACTTCATTATCAAACTTCATATTCAAACCTCGTTTCAAAATTGTGTTCAAACCTTGCTTTTAAACTACATTACCAAACTTCATATTCAAACCTCACTCAAAGGGTTTCTAAACTTCATATTCAAACATCACTCTTAAACTTTATGTTCAAACCTCACTTTCAAATTTCATGTTCAAATCTCACTTTTAAGCTACCCAAACTTCTCATTTAAAGCTCACTTTCAAACTTCTAGTTCAAACCTCACTTTCAAACCTCACATTTACGTTCAAATCTCAAATTCACGTTCAAACCTCACATTCAAACTACCTAAACTTACCGATTAAAATCTACTTTCAAACTTCACATTCAAACCTCGCTTACAAACTTCAAACCTCACTTTCAAACTTCATGTTCAACCTTGCTCAAAATGCCCAAACTTCACATTTAAACCCCACTTTCTAACTTCACATTCAAACGTCACTTTCAAACTTTGCATTTAAACCTCATTTTTAAGCCTTACTTTTAAACCACAATTTTGAACTGTTCAAACCCACTCCAAACTTCATGTTTATATCTTTCAAACTTTATGTTCAAACCTCACTTTAAAAACTTCACTTCCAAAAGTTTATAATTAAACCTCTTTCAAACTTTACGTTCAAACCTTTTTCAAATTTACGTTCAAACTTCACTTTCAAGCGATACTTTCATACTTAAGGTTTAAACCTTTTTCCAAACTTTACTCTCAAACCTCATTATCAATCTTCATTTTCTTAATCCATGTTCAAACTTCACATTTAAACTTCCCTTTGAGATGACACATTTCAAACTTGAATGTGAAGTTTGATGATGGACTGCTCTTGTTGGATTCTGATAAACTGGGTTCCTTTCCTTGTCCTTCTCACTGCAACTACTGTATGGGGTTTTCCTCCTTTTACACATGTGCGTGTTTTAATTTACCTTATCGTCCAAAATTAAAACACAATTTCTTTATATTATACTCGTGACTTTAATTCTTAATCATACAAAATAACTGGTAAGTGATCAATATAAATTTTAATGTCTAACAACACAAAATTAAGTCGTTTTATGTATTAAAATCGTTATAAATTGGATAAGAAGTAAGAAATTGTTAATTTTTTTAGCTATATTGAGATTATGATATATGTACCCAAACAACATATATGGTTTTAGTTTATATAACTATAATATTATGTCATTTCATAGCTTAAAAACACTATAAGCTGCGTAAAAACATCTAAATCATTTAATTTTCGTTCTATTGAGAATATAATATATTCATAACAACATAACACGAATGTATTTACATAATCTAACAGGTATATATTTATCCTAAACAACATCAAACGAATGTATTTAGATAATTTAACAGGTATATATTTATCCTAAAAAACACCACGCGAATGTATTTAGTTAATTTAAAAGGTATATATTTATCCTAAACAACATCACACAAATGTATTTACATAATATAACAGGTATATATTTATCCTAAACAACATCACACGAATGTATTTACATAATATAAAAGGGATATATTTATCCTAGCAACTGGTAATGACATCGTTGAAGAAGCTTGAAGAAGAAGAATCAACTGCCGGTTTTGTTTACATGTATAGACGACTGAATCTTGAAGTATAATGGAGCATAAGTGTCACTTTATAAGGGATTCAACAACCTTCAACTTTTGATCCATTATATTTCAAGATTCAGTCGTCTATAGTCCTCCCATGAGTGACGAGTCCCAAGTTCTCCCGGTCGTCAAAAATTTTCATATTTTGAAGTGTAAAAAAGATGTCGAGTTCAGATTGCAAGAAACAGAAGACAGTAAGTGTTGCATATGGTTTATTTTGACGTTATTTAGCCGGGAATTATGTTATTTAACCGATAAAGAGGAATTTGTCGGTGTATCATTTGGGGGGGGGGGCGTTTGACTAGATGTCACGTACCATATTTATGTATCTAATTGATTTTATTTCTTATTTCATTGATTATTTTCACAATTTTCATTCATATTTTAAATGAAACCAGCTTTTTTGGCCTTTATTTCGGCACTGTTTGGCCGGTAAAATCGTAGGTTATCGGTGTTGCTTGGGGTTTCAAAACTTTGATTTTTCAGTTTGTAAATTTAATCCAATATTTGAAATAACTGTTTTGTTACGGAAATATGTCGTGTTTTGTTCCATTTCAGTCCCACTTTTGACAGGGTTGTAGGGTAGACCCTATCCCACCTATGGTGGATAGGTAAATCTTTGTTGCTTTCGTAGTTTGTTGGGAGAGGTTTGGGATAACTAGAAAATAGAGTAATAAACGTCAGAAATTGGCTGTTTTTTCACTGGAATTATAACCATATGAGGGGCCTTTGTATTTCAGGGGCCAGTTCCTCCCATGTGGAATAAGAATTTACATCAACTAACTAATCTTTCCCCCTTAACCTAACTTACAACCCCTGCCCTTACCTACTTACCTAATGAGGGGGGGGGATGCTGACGCCCCCCTGCGATCCCCCCTCACACTGTCGTATTCTAAGTTAGACATAATAATACACACAGGTGGCCGCTATCATACATACACCCCCACTGGAATTATAACCGAATGAGATATCGATGAATTCACTAGTTTTGTAAAGGCTTGTCCCAACAATCTACATACTAGGACCACTTTGCGCATGAATGTCGGAAACGTGAGAATAGCCAACAAGAAACGTGTTGGAACACCGAGAAAACCCTAATTTTCAATATTAAACTTACCCGATAATCATGTAGCTGTCAACTCCGTTGCCCGACAGAATTCTACGGGAGGGATACGCCAGCTATCACTATACTAGAAGGGGGTGTACTCACCAGCGCCACCTGTGGCCAGGTACTACAGTACTTCTTGTTGACACCTCCTCAATTTTTCCTCTGTCGTGCTTCCGGCAAGACGTTCTGGGATACGCTTATGATCTTGGAGTATTTTCACGGCTTTTGGTGAAGTATTTCTCTCAGATTTCGGCTGTCGCTTTACTGGAAAACTTCTATATTAGCTTAGATAGCTATTATTTAGTTCTGATTAATGGTTAACGATCTTTTTGCTTGATTTGGAATCCCCACTTGGCTAACTCTTTGATTCAAGATGTCTGACATTTCACAAGCCCCACCCCATAGACGATGTAGGTCTTGTAATAGGCGTATTCCGAAGGCCTCGGTAGATCCTCACACCGCTTGTTCTGACTGTAGGGAAAGACCCTGTCAGTTGGAAGATCGATGTGAGGAATGCGCCGGACTTTCGGAACTTGAATTTGTCCGATTTCTTAAATATTCAACCAAGTTAGAGAGAGAGAGAGTTAGGAGGAGTTCTTCTCGCTCTTCACTTTTTTCCTCACCTCATGATCCCCTACCTTTTCCTCCCCCTGTAGTGGCTACCCCCGAACCTACTATTTGCCCTCAACCTGATATGTCTGTTGTTTTGCGTGCCATTCAGGCTTTAGGTGACAAAGTGGAATCGGTGGTTAGTGATCATAAGTCTCATATGGCCGAAGTCAAGGAACTTAAGGTCAAGAGTGCAGTGGGTGGTAATAGTGCCAGTGCTGTGACAAGTGCTAGTGTCAGTGCAGTGCCAAGTGCTAGTGTCAGTGTCAGTGTGGTGCGTGAGGGTACTTCTGTGCGTGCCAGTCGTCCTCCCAGTCCGGGACCTCTTGCAAGCTCCCAAGCCCAGGGGAGAAGCAATGTCGAAGGGCAAAAGGGTTCGGCAGGCCTTGATCGGCGCACAGAAGTATCCTCGGTGGTTGCGGGCGTGTCTTCCAGAGACCGTCACTCCCACCCGCAGACGATTGAGCCCGTCTTTTACTCGTCTGCTGAAGAATTGTCAGGGAGAAAACGTTGGACTCAGGTCTCAAGACCTCTCAAACGCAAAGTCCAGACCTCAAGAGCTCTACAACCTGGCTGCAGTCATTGGATCAGCTCTGACTCGCCGCAGTCATCAGTTGACTGCACACCTCCTAAGAGGAGTAAGGTGCTGCCGCAACAGATCTCTTCTGTTAAGGCTTTGCCTCAGCAGACCTTAGTGTCTGCCGACCCCAAGTTGACTCTACTGCAGTCCATGCAGTCACAACTTGCGGTCTTAATGCGTGAGTGTCAGGCTGAGAAGGTTACACCTCCTCCTGCGATCGCTCCGCCTAACCGCAGTCCTGTCTGCCAGGCGTACGATGTTGAGGCTCCTCAGGATACCTTACCACGTACTGAGTTGCCAGTTTCCAGCGGTGTGCAGCTACCTCCGCCTTCCTTAAGGCAACCTCAGCAATGGGAACAGGAAGCTTATACCTTACTTCCTCCGCTTCCACTTGCGGTTCCACCAGTGAGGCAACACTCTCTTGAGGTACAACAACCTCTCCCATCCATGAGGCAGACACCTCAGCTCTCGCTGCAGCGACCTCAACCCTCCTCAAGGCGAGAGCCTCAACACCTTAGCCTTGCGCCTCAGGAACCTCAACTCGCGAGACAAGAACTGCGTTCTGCGCAGCCACTACCTCAACTCTCGCAGCTCACACCTCAGGAACCTCAACTCGTTCCTCAGGAACCGCTACTGCGCATCCGCTAACCTTACAGCAAGCGCAACTCTTGAGTCAAGACACTCATGCCAGGAGTCAGCCTCCTCAACCCATGCGCCTACCTTCTGCTACTCCTTTTGACCAGCCTTTGCAGCCTGAACCTCAGGTTTTGCCTCAGCAACAGAGACTTGAGGATGAAACCACAAGCGTTTTTGCTCCCGCTCGTGCAGATTCTGCTGTTCAGCATACCTTACCTCTCACTTCGCTACACTCTGGTGATGAGGTTTCTGATGATGAGGCTGCACACCTGGATCCCTCATCAGACGTGGAAGAATCCAAGTCTTCTCCTCCTCCTATTGACTTTCGTAAGGTCCTGGCTCTTTTCAGAGAGGTATACCCAGACCATTTTGTCTCTGCTACCCCCCGCTCTCCGCCATCTGAGTTTTCGCTGGGCATGCAGCCAGCCAAGTCAACTTATACTAAGCTCGTCTTTGCAAGGTCCTCTAAGAGAGCTCTAAGAATTTTAGGGGAGTGGTTGCAGTCTAAGCAGCAACTAGGAAAGACTTCCTTTATGTTCCCACCGACTAAGCTCACTTCTAAAGCGGGCGTTTGGTATGCCACAGGAGAGGAACCAGGCTTGGGAGTACCTGCCTCTGCCCAGGCTGACTTCTCAAGTTTGGTAGACTCTCCTCGTAGAACAGCAATGAGGCGCTCTAAGGTTTGCTGGACCTTCTCCGATCTAGATCACTTCCTAAAGGGTGTATTTCGAGCCTTTGAGATGTTCAATTTCCTAGACTGGTGCCTGGGGGCCCTTAGCAAGAAGACCTCCCCTGCGGACAAGGACTCAGCCATGCTCTTAATGTCCTGCATGGATAAAGCTATTAGGGATGGATCTGGCGAGCTTGCTTCAATGTTTGTGTCAGGAGTGCTTAAGAAAAGGGAGCAGCTTTGTACCTTCCTTTCTTCCAGCATCACACCTTGTCAAAGGTCTCAACTCCTTTTCGCTCCGCTCTCTAAGTTCTTGTTTCCCGAAGAGCTTGTTAAGGACTTGTCTGCGGCCCTGATTCAAAAGGACACCCATGATCTTGTGGCCTCTTCAGCTCGTAAGACTAAGGTTGCTCCCTCAGTCCCCAGGACTTATCGCACCCCAGTGGCTGATACTCCTGCTACGAGGTTTATTCCGCCCTTTCGTGGTAGAGCCCCCAGCCGAGGAAGCTCCCGTCCAGACTCTTCCAGGAGCAAGTCTAGGAAAGGTTCCAAGACTTCAAAAGGCAAACACTGACTCTCCTCCTCTCCAGACAGCAGTAGGAGCCAGACTCAAGATCTTCTGGCAAGCCTGGGAAAAGAGAGGTGCAGACGCCCAGTCTGTCAGTTGGCTGAGGGAGGGTTACAGGATACCATTCTGCCGCAAACCCCCTCTGACCACTTCTCCCATCAACCTCTCTCCCAACTACAAGGAAAAGGACAAGAGGCTAGCGTTGCACCAGGAGGTGTCGCTCCTGTTACAGAAGAAGGCAGTGGTTATAGTCCGGGACCATCAATCCCCGGGCTTCTACAACCGTCTCTTTCTGGTGGCCAAGAAGACAGGAGGTTGGAGACCGGTGCTGGACGTCAGCGCGCTCAATGCTTATGTCACCAAGCAGACGTTCACTATGGAGACGACGAAGTCGGTCCTAGCAGCGGTCAGGCAGGAGGACTGGATGGTCTCGTTGGATCTGAAAGATGCTTACTTTCACGTTCCTATTCATCCAGACTCCCAACCTTTCCTGAGATTCGTTTTTGGAAAGGTTGTCTACCAATTCCAAGCCCTGTGTTTTGGCCTAAGCACAGCTCCTATGGTGTTTACGCATCTGATGAGGAATATTGCAAAATTCCTCCACTTATCGGACATCAGAGCCTCCCTTTATTTAGACGACTGGCTGTTGAGAGCCTCCACGAGTCGTCGCTGTCTGGAGAGTCTCAACTGGACTTTGGACTTGATCAAAGAACTGGGTCTGTTAGTCAATTTAGAAAAGTCCCAGCTCATTCCCTCCCAATCCATTGTGTACCTGGGAATGGAGATTCGGAGTCAGGATTTTCGGGCTTTTCCATCGGCCCCAAGGATAAGCCAAGCCCTAGATTGCATCCTGAGCATGCTGAAGAGGAGCAGTTGCTCGGTGAGACAGTGGATGAGTCTCACAGGGACCCTTTCATCGTTGGCCCTGTTCGTCGAGCTAGGGAGACTCCACCTCCGCCCTCTCCAATTCCATCTAGCAGCTCATTGGGACAAGGGTTTGACGCTCGAAGCAGTCTCTATCCCGGTCACCAAAGAGATGAAGACCACTCTCTTGTGGTGGAAGACCAATCTCCTTCTCAGGGAGGGCCTATCGTTGGCGATTCAGACCCCCAATATTCATCTCTTCTCGGATGCATCGGACTCGGGCTGGGGCGCGACCTTGAACGGACAGGAGTGCTCGGGAACGTGGAACGAGGAACAGGAAACGCTCCACATCAACTGCAAGGAGCTACTAGCAGTTCATTTAGCCCTATTGAACTTCAAGTCCCTCCTGCTAGGCAAGGTGGTGGAGGTGAACTCCGACAACACCACAGCCTTGGCTTACATCTCCAAGCAAGGAGGGACCCATTCGAGGAGCCTATACGAGATAGCAAGGGACCTCCTCATTTGGTCAAGAAGTCTAAACCTCACCCTAGTTACGAGGTTCATTCAGGGCAACATGAACGTCTCAGCAGATCGCCTAAGCAGAAGGGATCAGGTCATCCCCACGGAATGGACCCTCCACAAGAGCGTGTGCAACAGACTTTGGACCTTGTGGGGTCAGCCGACAATAGATCTTTTTGCCACCTCCATGACCAAGAGACTTCCTTTGTACTGTTCCCCAGTTCCAGACCCAGCAGCAGTTCATGTGGATGCTTTTCTGCTGAATTGGTCCCATCTCGACCTTTACGCATTCCCACCGTTCAAGATCATAAACAAAGTCCTTCAGAAGTTCATCTCGCACGAAGGGACACGGCTGACGCTGGTTGCTCCCCTTAGGCCTGCAAGAGAATGGTTCACAGAGGTACTACAATGGCTGGTCGACGTCCCCAGGACTCTCCCTCTAAGAGTGGACCTTCTACGTCAAACTCACGTAGACAGGTTGCACCCAAACCTCCACGCTCTTCGGCTGACTGCCTTCAGACTGTCGAAAGATTCGCTAGAGCTAGAGGCTTTTCGAAGGAGGCAGCCAGTGCGATTGCCAGAGCAAGGAGGGTATCCACTCGTAGAGTCTACCAATCCAAGTGGGAAGTCTTCCGGAGCTGGTGTAGAGCCAATGCAGTTTCCTCTACCAATACCTCTGTAACCCAAATAGCTGACTTCCTATTACATCTAAGGAATGAGAGATCCCTTTCAGCTCCTACGATTAAAGGGTACAGGAGTATGTTGGCTTCAGTTCTCCGCCACAGAGGTTTGGACCTTTCTTCCAACAAGGACCTTCAAGACATCCTTAAGTCTTTTGAGACTTCTAAAGAACGTCGTCTACCCACTCCAGGCTGGAATCTAGACGTAGTCTTAAGGTTCCTTATGTCACCTAGGTTCGAACCTCTCCAGTCAGCTTCCTTCAAGGACCTTACCCTCAAGACACTTTTTCTCGTCTGCCTTGCAACAGCTAAAAGAGTCAGTGAGGTTCATGCCTTCAGCAAGAACATTGGGTTCACATCCGAATCTGCAACATGTTCTTTACAGCTCGGATTCTTAGCTAAGAATGAACTTCCTTCACGTCCTTGGCCTAGATCGTTTGAAATTCCTAGCCTCTCCAACATGGTAGGTAACGAGCTAGAAAGAGTTCTTTGCCCTGTCAGAGCTCTGAAATATTATCTTAATAGGTCAAAACCTATTCGAGGACAGTCAGAAGCCTTATGGTGTGCAATCAAGAAACCTTCGAGGCCCATGTCCAAAAACGGGGTTTCGTATTATATAAGGCTTCTGATTAGAGAAGCCCATTCTCACTTGAAGGAGGAAGACCTTGCTTTGCTGAAGGTAAGGACCCACGAAGTGAGAGCCGTAGCTACTTCGATGGCCTTTAATAAAAACCGTTCTCTGCAGAGCATAATGGATGCAACTTATTGGAGGAGCAAGTCAGTGTTTGCATCATTTTATCTTAAAGATGTCCAGTCTCTTTACGAGAACTGCTACACCCTGGGACCATTCGTAGCAGCGAGTGCAGTAGTAGGTGAGGGCTCAGCCACTACATTCCCTTAATCCCATAACCTTTTTTTTTTTAACCTTTCTCTTGAATGCTTTTATTGTTGTTTTTATGGTTGTTACGGTAGGCTAAGAAGCCTTCCGCATCCTTTTGATTTGGCGGGTGGTCAATTCATTCTTGAGAAGCGCCTGGGTTAGAGGTTGTGTAGAGGTCCTTTAGTAGGGGTTGCAGCCCTATATACTTTAGCACCTTAGAGTTGATTCAGCCTCCTAAGAGGAACGCTGCGCTCAGTAAGGAAGACGAACTTAATAAAGGCAGAGTAACGGTTCAAGTCGACTTCCTTACCAGGTACTTATTATTTCATTGTTATTTTGAGATAACTGATTATATGAAATACGGGATACTTAGCTATCCTTTAGTCTTGTACACTGGTTTTCACCCACCCCCCTGGGTGTGAATCAGCTACATGATTATCGGGTAAGTTTAATATTGAAAAATGTTATTTTTATTAGTAAAATAAATTTTTGAATATACTTACCCGATAATCATGATTTAATTGACCCTCCCTTCCTCCCCATAGAGAACCAGTGGACCGAGGAAAAATTGAGGAGGTGTCAACAAGAAGTACTGTAGTACCTGGCCACAGGTGGCGCTGGTGAGTACACCCCCTTCTAGTATAGTGATAGCTGGCGTATCCCTCCCGTAGAATTCTGTCGGGCAACGGAGTTGACAGCTACATGATTATTGGGTAAGTATATTCAAAAATTTATTTTACTAATAAAAATAACATTTTTGTGCTTGGCATTTCATACGATGTCAAATAACTGAAATTTCACTCGTTTGTCCTAACGTTTTACATACTGTACTAGGAACACTCGACTGACACAGGTGGGAACCTTGGGGTTTGGGTGTGGTTAAATAGGACTAAACGTGATTATTTAACCCTTGTGAGATTTGTAAAAGGCCACTGAACCTAACAAACCCACCTGACCTAACCGAATAGTTCCCAGGTTACAACCCCCTAGGCGGGGCAAGCCCCCCCCCCCGGATCCCCTTCCCAGGTCACAACCCCTTGCCAGATTTGTAAAAGGTTATAGAACCTCACAAACCCACCTAACCTAATAGTTCCCAGGGCATAACCCCTCGCCTGGGGCAAGCCCCAGACCCCCTCTAGGTCACAAACTAAAACGGAATAAAAAATAAATCCTTACATTATGTTAAAGTGAATCACAAATAAATCTCTCTCCTACACAATAAAATGGTGGGCAGCACTAAATTATATCTTAACCACACTGTAATAAAAATATTACTTGGGATTACCTTTATGTGCATTTTTTACGGCAATTGTGGTTCCTGCATCTCCTATTATACACGATCGTCCTCAAAGTATCAAGCTGACCGATATGAGTAATAAATTCAACCACATCGCGCAAAGGAAAACTACAGTATAGGATATACGTCTGTCCATCTTGGAGGTTAGCGCTGGGAAGGCCGACCTCGCTCAGATCAATCTTGGGTCGCGGGTGGGTTAAAAAGTTTGAAATCACACGGCCAACAAAAGCAGGCCTACAAGCGCACGGAAAAGAAAGGTTGGTTTGGTTGAGCTGATTGACACTGGCTTAATCCTCCTAAACATCTTAACTAGATGTTGCCTACCCTAACCTTTGGTTGTATATACAGGTATAACAAATTAGTTTGTTCCGTAACTGGAATACAAACCACACTACTTAATAGGGGTATTACTTTTGGCGTAGCTGAAATGACGAGCTATTAATTTTTAACGAAGGTTTACTACCCAGACTGCTAGTTAGCGGGGGTAGGGGAGGGTAGCTTGCTACCCCCCCCCACACACACCTGTGCTTGAGCTCACTTTGTTCTTGGCTCGGATGGTGGTCGGACGTGTCCGCTCTCATCCTCGCCGTCATATTGGCAGCCAATAAAATATATTGTTATTATATCTTAGTTAAGAAGCTGGAAGGATAGGGATAATCCCAAAAAACCATAATGGAGCTTCCTGACCAATACTACTGTATTTCAATCTTTTGTGATTCCATTAAATAGGAAGTACAGTAGAGCAATGGATTTTTGATAGTACAAATGAAGCATTAGTTTTTATCGGTTTTGAGTCTGCTTTTACGTGGATTGGGTTAGACATGAAATTAATTCTTATCTGGTATAGGTCTTCATCAGTAATTTTTTTCATGAAAGTTTTCCCAGAAGTAGAAATTACTGCAGGTCTTCGTAAGTTTATAATTTAATATGTAATTAATGCTTTTCAGTGTGAAGTTGACGTAGATCCAAAGGCACTCTTCACAGAGATGGTGTACTTGAAGACATGCTTACCTAGAATAAAGCTGGAACCTTTTGGAGAATTGTGCAGGTTGGTGAATTTCTATTGCGTCATTAGTAGTTGTTCCGTAACCGAAATACAAACCACGCTATTTACATTGGGTTTAGAAATGGCGAGCCATTAGAATTTAACGAGGGTGTATTACCCCCTGGCTAGTTAGCGGGGGGGGGGGGGGGTAGGGGAGTGGTAGCTAGCTACCCCTCACACACCGGTGAAGCTCACTTTCACTTTTAGCTCGGACTGGGATAGACGTCTCTGTCTTGGTCCTCGCTTGGCAGCCATTGTTTGTTTTGTCTTTACTTAATCACTTACTTTTCTTTTACTTCAATATATATGTAAACAGTTTTCATGTTTGTATATATATTTGAGTATAGAAATCAGTAAGTTTCCTTTTCAGAGTTGTGTGTGTAGTGTACGATATCTCCGTGGAGCCCTCGGCAGTTTAGGCCACCACGGTGTAATTTTCAATATTAATCTTACCCGATAATCATGTAGCTGTCAACTCTGTTGCCGACAGAAATCTACGGTCGGGATACGCCAGCGATCGCTATACAGGTGGGGGTGAACACCACAGCGCCATCTGTGGTCAGGTACTCCAGTACTTCTTGTCAACACCACCTCAATTTTTCCTCTGTCGTGCCTCCGGCTAGACCTACATGGATACGCTGTTGATTCTGGAGTTATTGCTCACGATTTGGTGATGTATTTGCTCTAGAGTTTAGCTTTCGCTATTCAGGAAGTTTTATCATTAGCTTAGCTAGCTTTTGGAATTAATTTGATTAATTATGGTGACGAAGAGAGTATGAACTCTCTTTCACTTTTAAATGGCCGACCCTTCCCTTAGACGGAAGTGTTGGTGTCGAAGAGAGTATAGACTCTCTTTCTTAATTTTGCTTAACAAAAGTTATAGTTTTCAATATTAAACTTACCCGATAATCATGTAGCTGTCAACTCCGTTGCCCGACAGAATTCTATGGAGGGATACGCCAGCTATCACAATACTAGAAGGGGGTGTACTTACCAGCGCCACCTGTGGCCAGGTACTCAAGTACTTCTTGTTGACACCTCCTCAATTATTCCTCTGTCGTGCTTCCGGCAAGACGTTCTGGGATACGCTTATGATCTTCGAGTATTTTCACGGCTAATTGGTGAAGTATTCTCTCAGATTTCGGCTGTCGCTTTACTGGAAACCTTCTTATATTAGCTAGATAGCTTTTATATAGTCCTGATTAACGGTTAACGATCTTTTGCTTGATTTTGGAACCCCCTTTGGCTAACTCTTTGGATTCAAGATGTCTGACATTTCGCAAGCCCCCTCCCATAGACGATGTAGGTCTTGCAATAGGCGTATTCCGAAGGCCTCGGTAGATCCTCACACCGCTTGTTCTGACTGTAGGGACAGGCCCTGTCAGTTAGAAAATCGATGTGAGGAATGCGCCGGACTTTCGGAACTGGAATTTGTCCGTCTTTTGAAATATTCAACTAAGTTAGAGAGAGGTAGAGTTAGGAGGAGTTCTTCTCACTCTTCACTTTTTTCCTCACCTCATGATCCCCTACCTTTTCCTACCCCTGTAGTGGCTACCCCCGAACCTACTGTTTGCCCTCCGCCTGATATGTCTGTTGTTTTGCGTGCTATTCAGGCCTTAGGCGATAAAGTAGAGTCAGTGGTAAGTGATCATAAGTCTCTGATGGCCGAAGTCAAGGAACTTAAGGTCAAGAGTGCAGTGGGTGGAATTAGTGCCAGTGCTGTGACGAGTGCTAGTGTCAGTGCAGTGCCAAGTGCTAGTGTCAGTGCCAGTGTGGTGCGTGAGGATACTTCTGTGCGAGCCAGTCGTCCTCCCAGTCCGGGACCTCTTGCAAGCTCCCAAGCCCAGGGGAGAAGCAATGTCGAAGGGCATAAGGGTTCGGCAGGCCTTGTTAGGCGCACAGAAGTATCCTCGGTGGTTGCGGGCGTGTCTTCCAAAGACCGTCACTCCCACCTGCAGACGATTGAGCCCGTCTTTTTCTCGTCCGCTGATCAACTGTCAGGGAAGAAACGTTGGTCTCAGGTCTCGAGACCACTTAAACGCAGAGTCCAGTCCGCGAGTGCTCAGCCAGGTTGCAGTCATTGGCTCAGCTCTGACTCACCGCAGTCATCTATCGACTGCACTCCGCCCAAGAGGAGTAAGTTTCTGCCACAACAGAGCTCGACTGTTAAGGCTTTACCTCAGTCTACTGTCGTTTCTGCCGATCCCAAGTGGACTCTACTTCAGTCCATGCAAGCACAGCTTTCGGACTTGATGCGTGAGTGTCGGGCTGAGAGTGTTGCGCCTCCGCCTCCGCCTACACTCCCTCCGCCTGCTCTCGCTCCGCCTGCGCTCGCTCCGCCTGATCGCAGTACCACCTGCCAGGCGTACGAGGTTGAGCCACGTTCTGAGTTTGCTGTTCCCAGTGGTGTTCAGCCTCCGCCTTCTTTAAGGCAACCTTTACAATGGGATCAGGAGGATTATACCTCTCTTCCTCCGCCTCCCCTTGCTGCTCCACCAGTGGTGCAACACTCGGTTGAGGTACAACAACCTCTCCCGTCCATGAGTCAGTCTCCTCAGCTATCGCTGCAGCGAGCTCAACCCTCCACAAGGCAAGCACCACTACACCTTGGCCTTGCGCCTCAGGAGCCTCAGCTTGCGAGACATTTACCTTGTTCTGCGCAGCCTCAACCTCATCACGCTCCGCTCACACCACAGGAACAGGAACTTGCTACTCCGCTTCCGCCAACCGCTCAGCAAGCGCAACCCTTGGGTTCAACCACTCATGCTAGGAGTCAGCCTCCTCCACCCATGCGCCTTCCTTCTGCTTCGTCTTTTATTCAGCCTTTGCAGTCTGAGCCTCAGGTTTTCCCTCAACAGTTACTTGAAGAGGAAAACACTAACATTGTTCCTACTCGTTCTGACTCTGCTGTTCAGCATTCTTGTCCGATCTCTTCGCTTCACTCTGGTGATGAGGCGTCTGATGATGAGGAGGCACACCTGGATCCCTCGTCAGACGTGGATGAATCCAAACCTTCTCCACAGTCTATTGACTTTCGTAAGGTCTTGGCTCTGCTTAGGGAGGTTTACCCAGACCACTTTGTCTCTGCTATTCCCCGCTCTCCGCCATCTGAGTTTTCGCTGGGCATACAACAAGCTAAGTCCACCTATACTAAGCTAGTCCTAGCAAGGTCCTCTAAGAGAGCGTTAAGGATCTTAGGGGAGTGGCTGCAGACTAAGCAACACCTTGGCAAAACTTCTTTCATGTTCCCGCCGACTAAGCTCACTTCGAAAGCGAGCGTTTGGTATGCCACAGGAAAAGCACCAGGCTTGGGAGTACCTGCCTCTGCCCAGGCTGACTTCTCAAGTCTGGTAGACTCGCCTCGGAGAACTGCAATGAGGCGCTCTAAGGTTTGCTGGACCTTCTCAGACCTTGATCACTTACTGAAAGGAGTATTTAGAGCATTTGAGATGTTCAACTTTCTAGACTGGTGCCTGGGGGCCCTCAGCAAGAAGACCTCTCCTGCGGACAAGGATTCTGCCATGCTATTAATGTCCTGCATGGATAAGGCCATTAGGGATGGATCTGGTGAGCTTGCGTCGATGTTTGTATCAGGGGTTTTGAAGAAAAGGGAACAGCTGTGTACCTTCCTTTCCTCCAGCATTACACCTTGCCAAAGGTCACAACTCCTTTTTGCTCCGCTCTCGAAGTTCCTCTTCCCCGAAGAGCTGGTTAAGGACTTGTCTGCTGCCCTGATACAAAAGGACACACACGATCTTGTAGCCTCATCGGCTCGTAAGTCTAAGGTTGCTACCTCAGTCCCCAAGACTTATCGCTCCCCAGTGGCTGATACCCCTGCTACGAGGTTCATACCGCCCTTTCGTGGTAGAGCCCCCAGCCGAGGAAGCTCCCGTCCAGACTCTTACAGGAGCAAGTCTAGAAAAGGCTCCAAGACATCTAAAGGAAAAAACTGACTCTCCGCATCTCCAGACAGCAGTAGGAGCCAGACTCAAGATCTTCTGGCGAGCCTGGGAGAAGAGAGGTGCAGACGCCCAGTCTGTCAGTTGGCTGAGGAACGGTTACAGGATTCCATTCTGCCTCAAACCACCTCTGACCACATCTCCCATCAACCTCTCTCCCAACTACAAAGAAGAGGACAAGAGGCTAGCATTGCACCAGGAGGTGTCGCTTCTTGTGCAGAAGAAGGCAGTGGTTATAGTCCGGGACCATCAATCCCCGGGCTTCTACAACCGTCTCTTTCTTGTGGCCAAGAAGACAGGAGGTTGGAGACCGGTGCTGGACGTCAGCGCGCTCAACGCGTATGTCACCAAGCAGACGTTCACGATGGAGACGACGAAGTCGGTCTTAGCAGCGGTCAGGCAGGAGGACTGGATGGTCTCGTTGGACTTGAAAGATGCCTACTTTCACGTTCCTATTCATCCAGACTCCCAACCTTTCCTGAGATTCGTTTTTGGAAAGGTTGTCTACCAATTCCAAGCCCTGTGTTTTGGCCTAAGCACAGCTCCTATGGTGTTCACTCATCTGATGAGGAATATAGCAAAATTCCTACACTTATTGGACATCAGAGCCTCCCTCTACTTAGACGACTGGCTGTTGAGAGCCTCCACGAGTCGTCGCTGTCTGGAGAATCTCAACTGGACTTTGGACTTAATCAGAGAACTGGGTCTGTTAGTCAACATAGAAAAGTCTCAGCTCATTCCCTCCCAATCCATTGTGTACCTGGGAATGGAGATTCGGAGTCAGGATTTTCGGGCTTTTCCATCGGCCCCCAGGATAAGCCAAGCCCTAGAGTGCATCATGAGCATGCTGAAGAGGAGCAGTTGCTCGGTGAGACAGTGGATGAGTCTCACAGGGACCCTTTCATCACTGGCCCTGTTCGTCGAGCTAGGGAGACTCCACCTCCGCCCTCTTCAATTCCATCTTGCAGCTCATTGGGACAAGGGTTCGACTCTCGAAGCAGTCTCTATCCCAATCACCCAAGAGATGAAGACCACTCTCCTGTGGTGGAAGCACAATCTCCTTCTCAGGGAGGGCCTATCGTTGGCTATTCAGACCCCCAATCTTCATCTCTTCTCAGATGCATCGGACTCGGGCTGGGGTGCGACCTTGAACGGACGGGAATGCTCGGGAACGTGGAACGAGGAACAGGGATTACTCCACATCAACTGCAAGGAGCTACTAGCAGTTCATTTAGCCCTGTTGAACTTCAAGTCCCTCCTGCTAGGCAAAGTGGTGGAGGTGAACTCAGACAATACCACAGCCTTGGCTTACATCTCCAAGCAAGGAGGGACCCATTCGAGGAGCCTATACGAGATCGCAAGGGACCTCCTCATTTGGTCAAGAGGTCTAAACCTCACTCTGGTCACGAGGTTCATTCAGGGCAATATGAACGTCTCAGCAGATCGCCTAAGCAGAAGGAATCAGGTCATTCCCACGGAATGGACCCTCCACAAGAGTGTGTGCAACAGACTTTGGACCTTGTGGGGTCAACCTACCATAGATCTGTTTGCCA
Organism: Palaemon carinicauda; assembly: GCF_036898095.1. NCBI lineage: Eukaryota > Metazoa > Arthropoda > Malacostraca > Decapoda > Palaemonidae > Palaemon > Palaemon carinicauda. The sequence goes on from NW_027171031.1 coordinate 57,367, forward strand.
CCTCCATAACCAAGAGACTTCCGCTGTACTGTTCCCCTGTTCCAGACCCTGCAGCAGTTCATGTGGATGCTTTTCTACTGAACTGGTCCCATCTCGACCTGTACGCATTCCCACCGTTCAAGATAATAAACAAAGTTCTGCAGAAATTTATCTCGCACGAAGGGACACGGCTGACGCTGGTTGCTCCCCTTTGGCCTGCAAGAGAATGGTTCACAGAGGTACTTCAATGGCTAGTCGACATCCCCAGGACTCTACCTCTAAGAGTGGACCTTCTACGTCAACCTCACGTAGACAGGTTGCACCCAAACCTCCACGCTCTTCGGCTGACTGCCTTCAGACTGTCGAAAGATTCGCTAGAGCTAGAGGCTTTTCGAAGGAGGCAGCCAGTGCGATTGCCAGAGCAAGAAGGGTTTCCACTCGTAGAGTCTACCAGTCTAAGTGGGAGGTCTTCCGAAGCTGGTGTAGAGCCAATTCAATATCCTCTACCAATACCTCTGTGACCCAAATAGCTGACTTCCTTCTACATCTTAGGAATGAGAGATCCCTTTCAGCCCCTACGATTAAAGGGTATAGGAGTATGTTGGCTTCAGTTCTCCGCCACAGAGGTTTGGACCTTTCTTCCAACAAGGACCTTCAAGACATTCTTAAGTCTTTTGAGACGTCTAAAGAGCGTCGTCTATCCACTCCAGGCTGGAACCTAGACGTAGTCTTAAGGTTCCTTATGTCACCTAGGTTCGAACCTCTCCAGTCAGCTTCCTTCAAGGACCTTACCCTCAAGACTCTTTTTCTCGTCTGCCTTGCAACAGCTAAGAGAGTCAGTGAGGTTCATGCCTTCAGCAAGAACATTGGTTTCACGACCGAATCTGCAACATGTTCTTTTCAGCTCGGATTCCTAGCAAAGAACGAACTTCCTTCACGTCCTTGGCCTAGATCGTTTGAAATACCTAGCCTCTCCAACATGGTAGGTAACGAACTAGAGAGAGTTCTTTGCCCTGTCAGAGCTCTCAAATATTATCTTAAGAGGTCTAAACCTATTCGAGGACAGTCAGAAGCCTTATGGTGTGCCATCAAGAAACCTTCGAGGCCCATGTCCAAGAATGGGGTTTCGTATTATATAAGGCTTCTGATTAGAGAAGCCCACTCTCACTTAAAGGAGGAAGACCTTGCATTGCTGAAGGTAAGGACCCACGAAGTAAGAGCCGTAGCTACTTCGATGGCCTTTAATAAAAACCGTTCTCTGCAGAGCATAATGGATGCAACCTATTGGAGGAGCAAGTCAGTGTTTGCATCATTTTATCTTAAAGATGTCCAGTCTCTTTACGAGAACTGCTACACCCTGGGACCATTCGTAGCAGCGAGTGCAGTAGTAGGTGAGGGCTCAGCCACTACATTCCCTTAATCCCATAACCTTTTTTAACCTTTCTCTTGAATGCTTTTATTGTTGTTTTTATGGTTGTTACGGTAGGCTAAGAAGCCTTCCGCATCCTTTTGATTTGGCGGGTGGTCTATTCATTCTTGAGAAGCGCCTGGGTTAGAGGTTTTGTAGAGGTCCTTTAGTAGGGGTTGCAACCCCATATACTTTGGCACCTTTGGGTTGATTCAGCCTCCAAGAGGAACGCTGCGCTCAGTAAGGAAGACGAACTTAAAAAAGAGGCAGAGTAACGGTTCAATTCGACTTCCTTACCAGGTACTTATTATTTCATTGTTATTTGAGATAACTGTTATATGAAATATGGGATACTTAGCTATCCTTTAATCTTGTACACTGGTTTTCACCCACCCCCCTGGGTGTGAATCAGCTACATGATTATCGGGTAAGTTTGATATTGAAAAATGTTATTTTTATTAGTAAAATAAATTTTTGAATATACTTACCCGATAATCATGATTTAATCGACCCTCCCTTCCTCCCCATAGAGAACCAGTGGACCGAGGAATAATTGAGGAGGTGTCAACAAGAAGTACTATAGTACCTGGCCACAGGTGGCGCTGGTAAGTACACCCCCTTCTAGTATTGTGATAGCTGGCGTATCCCTCCATAGAATTCTGTCGGGCAACGGAGTTGACAGCTACATGATTATCGGGTAAGTATATTCAAAAATTTATTTTACTAATAAAAATAACATATTTATTTTATATCTCTCCGCCTTTTATAGGCCTCTTCGATTAACTTCCTTTTATTATAAACTTATTAAAATTAATTTTTATATTTGTTTATATTCGACCTTTCCTAATAGTAGGCGGTCTTTTCTTGCAACCGAAGTTAATTACATTGAGCCCGTCATTTCGTTTTTACCTGTTAACATATTATGCTATTTTAATGTTTTTGAAAGAATTTCTTTGATAGTCTCGTACTGTTTTCAAAGTTGAACTAACGTTTTGTTTTGTCTCTGCAGTTGTTGACGTTCAGAACGTTCAACTTGCGCTCTATCGTTACGATAGAGAGAGAATATTCACGGTGTCACATTGCAGTAAGAGTAAACCGATTCTAGCGTTTTGTTCATTCTTTCTTAGCTTAATGGTTTTAATTCTAATAAAGGAACTTTTTATTTGGGAAATCTTTCAGTTTTTTTCCTTTTACAATAATATGTTTTAACGATATATATAATTGGGCTCATCTCTCAGGTTCTAAGTCAAGAGAGAGAGAGAGAGAGATAGAGACGGAGGGAGAGAGAGGAGGATAAACGTTTCGTTCAAGCGAGTAACGTTGTTATCGTTTTTGCTCTTCTCCCTAGTCTCTTTAGGGGAAGAAGGTAAACGTTTCTAGAGTTTTATTCTTGTTCTCAAGCTTTATGCGGTGAGAGATTTTAAACGTAGTTTATTTGATCTAGTGTTTAGTCTCTTTCCAGCCACTGAATTATTTATCTTTCATTATATTTTTCTGTTACATTGTAATTCTGTTTTCGCAATTACTAACTTTTAATGAAGGATAGAATTGCGTGTTTCAGGTACAAACTTTTTATTTGGGAAATCTTTCAGTTTTTTTCCTTTTACAATAATATGTTTTAACGATATATATAATTGGGCTCATCTCTCAGGTTCTAAGTCAAGAGAGAGAGAGAGAGAGATAGAGACGGAGGGAGAGAGAGGAGGATAAACGTTTCGTTCAAGCGAGTAACGTTGTTATCGTTTTTGCTCTTCTCCCTAGTCTCTTTAGGGGAAGAAGGTAAACGTTTCTAGAGTTTTATTCTTGTTTTCAAGCTTTATGCGGTGAGAGATTTTAAACGTAGTTTATTTGATCTAGTGTTTAGTCTCTTTCCAGCCACTGAATTATTTATCTTTCATTATATTTTTCTGTTACATTGTAATTCTGTTTTCGCAATTACTAACTTTTAATGAAGGATAGAATTGCGTGTTTCAGGTACAAACCACTTAAAGTTTCGAGTTCAGTGAAATAAGTGCAAACAGAAAATCAAAAGTGATAAAGTGATAAGCGCAAAGTGTTACAGTGTTGCGTTCGAGGGTTCGTCTGTTCGTGCCAGTTGTTCGCCTAGTCTGGGACCTCTTACAAGCTCCCAAGCCCAGGGGAGAAGTAATGTCGAAGGACTTATGGGTTCAGCAGGCCTTGATCGACGAACAGACGTTTCCCTCCGTGGTTTCGGGTGTATCTACACACGTTGCCGACGTGATCACCCCACCCACACAAAGACGAGAGAGCCCTTTTATTCCTCGTCGGCGGAAGAGGTTTCTCGCAGAAACCATGGACCAAATCTTGCAGCTTTTAAGTGCAAGTCGGTCCCTTCCGCGCAAGTCCAACTCCTAGGTGATGCCATTAGCACTGGGTCAGTTCGGACTTGCTGCAGTACGACAACTGCACACCTCCCAGAGAGGCAAGGTGGTATCGCAACAGGCAGTAACTCCGTCTGTTGCCGCACCAGCTGTTTTTAGACCCTCAGTCTCAACGGACAGTAGCTCCGTTTGTTGTTGTCTTTCTTAAACTCTAGTGGTCTATGCTGCAGACAATGCAGTCTCAGCTTGCGGTGTTGATGCAGGAGTTTCAGGCAGAGAAGGTTAACACACCTCCTCCTGCGAGCGCTCCTCCACCTCTACGCAGTCCAGCCTGCCAGACGTATGATGTTGAGGTTCCTCAAGCTACCTCCATGCGTGAGCTGCCGCATTGGGAGTTGCCAGATACCAGCGCTGTGCAGCAACCTCCACTTTCCTTGAGGCAGGAGCCTCTTGCCACGCGGCAACCTCCTCAACACTTGAGGCAGGAGCCTTATGCTTTGCAGCAACCTCCTCTACCCTTGAGGCAGGAGCCTCATGCGTTGCGACAACCTCCTCCATCCTCGAGGCAGCAACCTCTTGCGGTGCGACAACCTCCACCATCCTCGAGGCAGCAACCTCAACTCCACCTCTGCGCAGTCCACCCTGCCAGACGTATGATGTTGAGGTTCCTCAACCTACCTCCACGCGTGAGCTGCCGCATTGGGAGTTGCCAGATACCAGCGCTATGCAGCAACCTCTTGCGTTGCGGCAACCTCCACCATCCTTGAGGCAGCAACCTCAACTCTTGCGGCAGCCACCTCCACTCTTGAGGCAAGAACCTCAACTCTTGAGGCAAGAGCCTCAACTCTTGAGGAACCTCATGCTATGAGGCAGCCGCCTCAACGCATGCAGCAACCGCATTCTTCACAGCATGAGCCTCTCTCTGCGCAGCTACCTCCTCAACCCTTGAAGCAGACGCAACTCTTGAGGCAGGAACCTCACAGGAGCCTCATGCTATGCGGCATCCTCCTCAAACCATGAGGCAGGAGCCTCATGCTATGCGGCATCCTCCTCAAACCTTGAGGCAGGAGCCTCATGCTATGCGACATCCTCCTCTACCCATGAGGCAGCCTCATGCTATGAGGCATCCTCCTCAACCCATGAGGCAGGAGCCTCATGCTATGCGGCATCCTCCTCAACCCATGAGGCAGGAGTCTCATGCTATGAGGAGCCTCATGCTATGCGGCATCCTCCTCAAACCATGAGGCAGGAGCCTCATGCTATGCGGCAACCGCCTCAACCCATGAGGCAGGAGCCTCATACTATGCGGCATCCTCCTCAACGCATGCGGCATAAGCCTCTTCCCTTGCAGCTTGAGCCTCATCCCATGCAGCATGAGCCTCATACCATGCAGCATGAGCCTCATCCCATGCAGCATGAGCCTCATCCCATGCAGCATAAGCCGCACGCCATGCAACATGCTCTGCTTACCTTACAGCATGCTCTACATACAGCATGCTCTGCATACAGCATGCTCTGCATACCTTACCGCATGCTTCTCAGTCACACATCTTTGGTTGTTGCCAACTCACTAGACTGTCAAGCAGTTTCATAACGTTGCCTTCTAGTCTGCTGCTTTTGCACCAGTGAAACCCTCACTGAGAGAACTTAGCTTTTCTCGGATATGGTTCCTGTAGATGAGAAAGTGCTATTCTCCCTCCTTCTGATATTCCCTTGAGGACTCTGTCATTTGGAGAGGAGCCTTTAGCTGCTTAGCCTCCTATGGACTTTTATTTAAGCATAACATGCTTCCAGGGAGGGTAATGGTTCCACTTCAGTCACTAACCCCGTCTGTTACCACACCTGCTCCCCTAGACCTTGAGCTGTGTTGCAAGACATGCAGTCCAAGCTTAGTCCTTGTTAGAGGATTTTTTGTTTACGGAGTCAGTGTGTCACTGGGAAGACGTTCAACAACCAGCAGAAGTGACTTGTTGTGACGCAGTGCGGCAACCTCAGCAACCCGATAAGGAGTTGTCTGTACGACCCAGACAGTCTAGACAGCTTCGGGTTGTCACTGTACTTCCTCGCTTCCCCATGGTTGACAGTTCACAGACTGTGCAGCAGTACCATGATCTTGTGTCCGGCTCCGTCAGACAACTAGCTTTAAGAGCTCCCACAAGTCGTCGCTGTCTGGAGATTCTCAGATGGACTATGGATCTGACCAAGGAACTGGGCCTCCTGGTCAATTTTGAGGAGTCCCAGCTCGTCCCATCCCAGACCATTGTCTACCTGGGTATGGAGCTTTTCGGGCTTTTCCGTCGGCCCCAAGGATCTACTAAGCCCTAGATTGCATCCAGAGCATGCTGAGAAGGAACCGATGCTCAGTCAGGTAGTGGATGAGTCTAACAGGGACACTTTCATCGCTGGCCCTGTTCATCGAGTTAGGGAGACCCCACCTCCGCCCCCTTCAGTATCATCTAGCGGCTCACTGGATAAAGGACATGACGCTAGAGACGATCTCAGTTCCTGTTTCCGAAGAGAGGAGGTCTACTTTCACGTGGTGAAAGAACAGCTTTCTTCTCAAGGAAGTCTACCTTTGGCTGTTCAGAAACCCGACCGCCGTCTCTTCTCTGACGCATCAGACACGGGCTGGGGTGCGACTTTGGACGGACAGGAATGCTCGGGAACATGGAATCAGGAGCTAAGGACACTTCACATCTATTGCAAGGAGCTGTTGGCGGTTCATCTGGCCTTGATAAACTTCAAGTCCCTCCAGCTTAACAAGGTGGTGGAGGTGGACTCTGACAACACCACAGCCTTGGCTTACATCTCCAAGCAGGGAGGGACTCATTCGTGGAAGTTGTTCTAGATCGCAAGGGACCTCCTCATCTGGTTAAAAGATCGAAAGCTCACGCTGGTAACGAGGTTCATTCAGGGCGATATGAATGTCATGGCAGATCGCCTTAGCCGGAAGGGTCAGGTCATCCCCACAGAGTGGACCCTTCACAAGAATGTTTGCAGCAGACTTTGGGCCCTGTGGGGTCAGCCAACCATAGATCTGTTCGCTACCTCGATAACCTAGAGGCTCCCGTTGTATTGTTCTCCGATTCCAGACCCAGCAGCAGTTCACGTGGATGCTTTTCTGCTGGATTGGTCCCATCTCGACCTGTATGCATTCCCGCTGTTCAAGATTGTCAACAGGGTACTTCAGAAGTTCGCCTCTCGCAAAGGGACACGGCTGACGTTGGTTGGCTCCGCTCTGGCCCGCGAGAGAATGGTTCATAGAGGTACTGCAATGGCTGGTCGACATTCCCAGGACTCTTCCTCTAGGAGTGGACCTTCTACGTCTACCTCACGTAAAGAAGGTACATCCAAACCTCCACGCTCTTCGTCTGACTGCCTTCAGACTTTCGAAAGACTCTCAAGAGCTAGGGGCTTTTCGAAGGAGGCAGCCAGAGCGATTGCCAGAGCAAGGAGGACATCCACTCTCAGAGTCTATCAGTCTAAAGGGGAAGTCTTCCGAAGCTGGTACAAGGCCAATGCAGTTTCCTCATCCAGTACCACTGTAACCCAGATTGCTGACTTCCTGTTACATCTAAGGAACGTAAGATCCCTTTCAGCTCCTACGATATAGGGTTACAGAAGTATGTTGGCAGCGGTTTTCCGCCACAGAGGCTTGGATCTTTCCACCAACAAAGATCTACAGGACCTCCTTAGGTCTTTTAAGACCTCAAAGGAACGTCGGTTGTCCACTCCAGGCTGGAATCTAGACGTGGTCCTAAGGTTCCTTATGTCATCAAGATTTGAACCTCTCCAATCAGCCTCTTTTAAGGACCTCACATTAAAACTCTTTTCCTCGTGTGCTTGACAACAGCTAAAAGAGTAAGTGAGATCCACGCCTTCAGCAGGAACATAGTTTTCACATCTGAAACGGCTACATGTTCCTTGCAGCTCGGTTTTTTGATAAAACGAGCTTCCTTCACGTCCTTGGCCTAAGTCGTTCGAGATCCCAAGCCTGTCCAACTTGGTGGGGGACGAACTGGAGAGAGTACTTTGCCCAGTTAGAGCTCTTAGGTACTATCTAAAAAGGTCATAACCTTTACGAGGACAATCAGAAGCCTTATGGTGTGCTATCAAGAAGCCTTCTCTTCCAAGGTCTAAGAACTCAGTTTCTTACCTATTCAGGCTCCTGATTAGGGAAGCACATTCTCATCTGAAGGAAGAAGACCTTGCTTTGCTGAAGGTAAGGACACATGAAGTGAGAGCTGTGGCTACTTCAGTGGCCCTCAAACAGAACCGTTCTCTGCAGAGTGTTATGGATGCAACCTATTGGAGAAGCAAGTCAGTGTTCGCATCATTCTATCTCAAAGATGTCCAGTCTCTTTACGAGAACTGCTACACCCTGGGACCATTCGTAGCAACGAATGCAGTAGTAGGCGGGGGCTCAGCCACTACATTCCCATAATCCCATAACCTTTTTAACCTTTCTCTTGAATACTTTTTATGGGTTGTACGGTCGGCTAAGAAGCCTTCCACATCCTTGTTGATTTGGCGGGTGGTCAATTCTTTCTTGAGAAGCGCCGAGGTTAAAGGTTGTGATGAGGTCCTTTAGTATGGGTTGCAGCCCTTTATACTTCAGCACCTAAGAGTCGTTCAGCATCCTAAGAGGACCGCTACGCTCAGTAAGGAAGACGTACTTAATAAAGGCAGAGTAGTGGTTCAAGTCGTCTTCCTTACCAGGTACTTATTTATTTTATGTTATTTTTGAATAACTAATAAAATAAAATACGGGATACTTAGCTTCTTTGTTAACATGTATGCTGGTCTCCACCCACCACCCTGGGTGTGAATCAGCTACATGATTATCGGGTAAGATTAATATTGAAAAATGTTATTTTCATTAGTAAAATAAATTTTTGAATATACTTACCCGATAATCATGATTTAATTGACCCACCCTTCCTCCCCATAGAGAACCAGTGGACCGAGGAAAAAATTGAGGTGGTGTTGACAAGAATTACTGGAGTACCTGACCACAGATGGCGCTGTGGTGTTCACCCCCACCTGTATAGCGATCGCTGGCGTATCCCGACCGTAGATTTCTGTCGGCAACAGAGTTGACAGCTACATGATTATCGGGTAAGTATATTCAAAAATTTATTTTACTAATGAAAATAACATTTTTATGGGTTGCGGTCGAGTTTGACTTCGGTCTTTCTCTCTCTCTCTCTTGAGGTCGTTCACCCTTTTACTACGTTTACTACGCCCCTTGTAGCTTCCTTCCCGTGTGGGGGAGTTGCTACGCCGTACGTTTTGTCTCAATTAGTTTATGAATCTAATTGTATTTGTTAATTTTTCAGCTTGTAGAAAGATTCCTTTTGGGGTTTTCGTTCTTTCTTTAGTGTTCATTCATTTTTAAATTACATAATTACATAGTTTCATAATTATAATTGTTATAATTCTGTTTTGGTTACAGCTCTCCTTCCGTGAGTGTAAGTGGTTGTGAGGGCACGTGCCTGTTGTGTAATTCTTGTTCCTTTCCCTCGGGATTCCTCTTCGGAGCCTTACCAGGGGAATGAATGTGTACTAATGATTTTTGTTTTATTTTTTTACAGTTACCGATCTACTTCGTTTCTGTGATATGGCAACGTTGTGAGCTGTCTTGTTGAGGCCTGGGGATTCGGCTTTTGCTGCCTCCCCTTTGGCTTTTCGTCAGGGGCGTGTCTCCTTCTACTGGAAGTACTCCCGTGACGTTTGACAGCTCTCCAGTTCATTTTAGAACTCTTGTGGGTAACTTTCCTTCCGAGGGAAGTTTTTTCCTGTCCAGGCTTGAGTTTTTCCCCTTTTTGGGGGGTTCTTCTCTTGCCTTTTTTTTGTGCGACTATGCTCTTGGTGCTGAGCGGTCGCACCTGCAGTTTCGCTCAAGGGGCTGGGCAACTGCAGGAGCCCCTCTTCGGAGGATTGCTCCTTTTAGGTCACTGGCTGACCAGTCTCTTCTACGAAGTGTTTCTCTTTCGTTCGCGAGAGAGTACACTCATAGAGACTCCTCTTCTGAGGATTCTTCTGCTGCTGTTGCTGTTGGCCTCCTTCGCCGTAAGGCTCACCGTCCGCCTCGTCGTAAGGGCCTCTCATCTCCCTATAAGGGTGCTAGGAGGCACCTTTTTGAATCTCCGTATGCAGCCTACAACTCCTTCTTCTTGATCTTCCGTGGACAGCAGTCTGACCTCGTCTTCCGACGGGCAACGGTCTTCCCTACGGACTACGGTCTTCCGACGGACATCAGTCTCCTGGCGGACAGACAACAGTCTTCCGACGGACATCAGTCTCCCGACGGATAACGATCCCTTCGGGGCAAAGGGTTGCCTCCCACGGGGGTTCTTCCCTTGCGTGTCAGGGTTCCCCTGCGCGCCCTTCTGGTCTCCTGCTCCTGCTCAGTGTTAGCGCACAGGCGCTCTCCTGCTCATCAGCGCTTTCCTGATCGCTAGCGCTCTCCTGTTAGCCAGCACTCTCCTGTTCGTCAGCGCTCTCATGATGATCATCTCTGCTGTTCCTGTTGGTTCCTGTTACGCGCCCACGTTCGCTCGCGATCTAGAACTTCGGTTCAGGTCTGGGTCAAGGACTCTTCTTCTACGCGCAGGCTTCCACGCGTTGCCTTCTGCTCGTCAGCGATCACCAGCTCACCAGCGACCTTAGACGCGTCAACGTTCACCTGCTCGTCAGCGATCTCCTACGCGTCAACGATCACCATCGATCTGCCACGCGTGTCAGTTCCCCGGAACACCATCAGTAGCGATCTAGCGCTCGCCTGCTGTGGACCACTATCTCCGGTAGCTGAGTCTTGCCGTAGATCTTCCTCCTGCTCGCCAGCGCTCACCTTTACTTCTGTCCTTCTGTGCGCCAGCTTTCTTCAATTGCCAGCGCACATCTGCACGCCCTTCTTTGCCACGCACCAATGGGCGCCAACGGTTTTCTGACCGTCTAGGATCGCCTGATTAACAGCTTGCCTCAGTGCTCACCTTCCTGATGCACCTGCGCACCTTCTGTTAGCGCGATGCGCGCTAACCATCACTAGTCTTTCTTGCGTTGGCAATCGCCTACGCGCCCGCGCGATTCTTCACCTGCGCGCTAGGGTTTTGTTAACGCACCACCATGTTGGGGAGTTCCTAGGGCGTTCATGCCACAGGAAGTGTTCCTCTATTTCGCAAGCCTATCAAGCGATCTCTCAAACGGCTGAACAGATGGCAGGTAAGGCATCCACCGTCAACTATCCTCTTCCATCCTAGTCCTGACCAAACAAGCATGAAATGGCATGACTTTCCTTTTGAAGAATAGAGGATATCCATCACATAGGTTCTTGAGTTTGGGTACAGGACCTAGAGCCCAACCTTTCACGAATTCAGATCCTTCCTCATCGATTTCCTACGAGAAGTGACCAGTAGGAACTGGAATGACTTGCCCCTGGGTTCTGGGAGGGCACTAAAATTCCTCCTACATCAGAAGGAGTGAGAGTTTTGAAAGACAATCAAACATCCTTCCTTACAGGTCAGGATACTTAGAGATTATCCCAAATTTGTGCTCATGAGATTGTTAAGAGGAGTCCTGGGTGGTCACCTGTCCCTATTACAGGTAAGACAAGCTTGTGGGAACTTCCCATCTTGTGGACTGGCCACACACAGAAAGAACGGGTGACAAGGGATCTCATTCCCTGAGCACGTGGGTGAGTTACCTGTGTCTTGGGGTCATAAGGAGAATGCCAGAGGTAATGTTTTGTAAGACAATGTTACCTTAAGGAAGGAAAACAAGATTCACCGTGGTTGTCCATTGGAAGGAAGTGTCTGCAGCTTTGGCTTCTTCATCAGTTGGTTCATTTCCTTCCATAACTTCACACAAAATGACTCAGCATATTTTGACATTTATACCTGCTTCATATAACTTGTGGAATGTGAATTTGAATTTGTTGAAATAGGCCCTAGGCCTTACAGCATTCTGCATTAGGGTTTTAGCTTAGCTAGTAATGATAATAATAATACATACAGTACATACATATACCAAGGCACTTCCCCCAATTTTGGGGGTTAGCCGACATCAAACAAATGAAACAAAAAGGGGACGTCTCCTCTCCATGTTCCTCCCAGCCTGACAAGGGACTCAACCGAGTTCGGCTGGTACTGCTAGGGTGGCACAGCCCACCCTCCCACATTATCCACCACAGATGAAGCTTCATAATGATGAATCCCCTACTGCTGCTACCTCCGCGGTCATCCAAGGCACTGGAGGAAGCAGCAGGACCTACTGGAACTGCGTCTCAATCGCTCGCCATTCATTCCTATTTCTAGCATGCTCTCTTACCTCTATGATAATGACTATAATAGAGGGCTAACTACCATGTTAGATTAGGTCTGTGTCTTTTTCAATTGCACAGAAAATTAGTTTATTGAGAAAGTCTTACAAGATTTTTGGTGATCAATCTATTCTGAAGAAGGGTTTTAATACTTTCATTCTACCTTGTTTTGAGTACTGTTCTCCTGTGTAATCTTCAGCTGCTGATTCTCCTCTTAATTTGTTGGACGGAAACTTACGGTCTATTAAATTTCTTATTCCTGATCTAGATATTAACCTTTGGCACAGTTGTTTAAGTAGTTCATTATGCATTTTGCATAAGATTTTTCATAATTCTGATCATCCTTTACATTTACATCTTCCTGGACTGTTCATAACACTAGGCATGAAGTTAATTCTAATAGTTTGGCCTTCTCCATCATGAAGCCCAATACTACACAGTATTCTAGTTTTATTCCAGTTGTGACCAAGTTGTGGAATGATCTTCCTAATCGGGTAGTTGAATTAGTAGAACTTCAAAAGTTGAAACTTGCAGCAAGTGATTTTATATTAAACAGGCTGATATAATTCTTTATAGTCTCTATATGAATTATCTGTTTTTAGTGTTGTTAATGTTTTTTAAAATATTTTAATTTTTCATTACTACTTATATCGTTTAGTTATTTCCTTGTTTCCTTTCCTCACTGGGCTATTTTTCTCTGTTGGAGCTCTTGGGCTTATAGCATCTTGCTTTTCCAACTAGGGTTGGAGCTTGGCCAATAACAATTATTATGATTATAATAGATATTAAACGATAACCCTAGCTCCACTGAATCACAATCCTATGTAAAGACCCAGGTTTGTATAATTAGGAAAAATACAAATTACTTTAAATATTTGTGATGTTTCCACTTGAGAGAAAGGAGGACAATTTTAATAGTATTTATAGTTATATAAAACCAAATAGAAAGGATTTAAAATTGTTATAATATTATGTAAGGATTTGAAAATTCACTTATATAAGAAAATCAGTCCCCTTGCTGTACAGTTTATGGTCTTAACTCCATAATGGTTAAGTAAATTTCAAGGTTATTATAGCATAACTCTCTCAGTAATTTATGCAATAGATCTCATCGTGTAAATTCTTTTGATTTCAAAATGGTTATGTAGCATTCAGTGGCTGGCAAGTTTGTTTTTTTCCTGCAGAAAAAGATCCATGAAAGATTTTCTTAGATAAATCTTGTTTATTTGATCAAAACTTTTCTTAGTGGAATTTTCTGTATCTTATTTCTGGGGCGGCCTGTGACGGCCGGTGAAAGTGGCAGGTCTTACTTTTCAAGCTATCAAAGAAGGTTCCGACCCCAATTAATGACTCATACACTAACGTAACCTATTGATAGTGCTAGCTCATGGAGGTGGGGTCCGTCTCTTTAAGAGCCGGCATGGCAGAACCTTCTTTGATAGCTTGAAAAGTAAGACCTACCACTTTCACTGGGCGTCACAGGCCTCTTCCCAGAAATAGATTTTTTCTTCGTCAAAATCCCTTATTTATGAATTATTTTAATGGATGTCAGAATTGTATTCAGTGTAAAAGGGTATACTGTACTACTCGATATTATCTTAATCCAGTGATTTTGAGGCCACTGAATGCAGACAGCAGTAGAATCCTCTCTAGTGCCTTTGAACCTTATCAATTGCCTCCTTCTTACTAAGCCGTTTGGTTTCTTTAACTTGATGTTGCTTTGATATTCAATTTCCATTCAAGGAAAATATTAATAGCTTGGAAGGAAAATTTTTCAGTCTTTCAAAGGCGATATCTAATAATTTAAATTGTTTAGAGTTCATTTGTTCCGTAACTGAAATACAAACCACGCTATTTACATAGGGTAATTACTTTCGGCGTAGCTGAATGACGAGCCATAAGAATTTTAACGAGGGTTTACTACCCCACCGCTACTTAGCGGGGGGTAGGGAAGGGTAGCTTGCTACCCCTCCCCCCTCACACACTCAGTGAGTGCTTCAGTTTACTTCTGGCTCGGATGGCGAGCGCATGTCTCCGCTCCCATCCTCGCTTGACGGCCATTAATGTTTTGTCTTTTACTTACTTTCTCTTATACTTATATATTTAAACATTATTGATGTTTATATATATATTTTTGTGTATAAGATATGGTAAGTTTCCTTTTCAGTGCCTGCGATGTGTGTAGTGATGACAACGAGAGTGATCACCGGCTTAGCGCTAGGCCACTACGATTCCATCTTCATGGCCGCGGCCTCTCACTCCTAGGCCACCAAAGTTGCCTTCATGGAGAGCGGTCTCTCTCTCGAGGTTGTTCACCTCTTACTACGTACTACTACTACTTCTACTACGATAGCTTCTTTCCCGTTGTGGGCTGAGTTGCTACTCCGTTTTATTTGTCTCAATTATTTTTATGAAATCTAATTGTATTTTCCACCACAGATGAAGCGTCATACTGCTGAGTCCCCTACTGCTGCTACCTCCGCGGTCATCTAAGGCACCAGAGGAAGCAGCAGGGCCTACCGGAACTGCGTCACAATCGCTCGCCATTCATTCCTATTTCTAGCACGCTCTCTTGCCTCTCTCACATCTATCCTCCTATCACCCAGAGCTTTCTTCACACCATTCATCCACCCAAACCTTGGCCTTCCTCTTGTACTTCTCCCATCAACTCTTGCATTCATCACCTTCTTTAGCAGACAGCCATTTTCCATTCTCTCAACATGGCCAAACCACCTCAACACATTCATATCCACTCTAGCCGCTAACTCATTTCTTACACCCGTTCTCACCCTCACCACTTCGTTCCTAACCCTATCTACTCGAGATACACCAGCCATACTCCTCAGACACTTCATCTCAAACACATTCAATTTCTGTCTCTCCATCACTTTCATTCCCCACAACTCCGATCCATACATCACAGTTGGTACAATCACTTTCTCATATAGAACTCTCTTTACATTCATGCCCAATCCTCTATTTTTTTACTACTCCCTTAACTGCCCCCAACACTTTGCAACCTTCATTCACTCTCTGACGTACATCTGCTTCCACTCCACCATTTGCTGCAACAACAGACCCCAAGTACTTAAACTGATCCACCTCCTCAAGTAACTCTCCATTCAACATGACATTCAACCTTGCACCACCTTCCCTTCTCGTACATCTCATAACCTTACTCTTACCCACATTAACTCTCAACTTCCTTCTCTCACACACCCTTCCAAATTCTGTCACTAGTCGGTCCAGCTTCTCTTCTGTGTCTGCTACCAGTACAGTATCATCCGCAAACAACAACTGATTTACCTCCCATTCATGATCATTCTCGCCTAACAGTTTTAATCCTCGTCCAAGCACTCTAGCATTCACCTCTCTCACCACTCCATCAACATACAAGTTAAACAACCAGGGCGACATCACACATCCCTGTCTCAGCCCCACTCTCACCGGAAACCAATCGCTCACCTCCTTTCCTATTCTAACACATGCTTTACTACCTTTGTAGAAACTTTTCACTGCTTGCAACAACCTTCCACCAACTCCATATAACCTCATCACATTCCACATTGCTTCCCTATCAACTCTATCATATGCTTTCTCCAGATCCATAAACGCAACATACACCTCCTTACCTTTAGCTAAATATTTCTCGCATATCTGCCTAACTGTAAAAATCTGATTCATACAACCCCTACCTCTTCTAAAACCACCCTGTACTTCCAAGATTGCATTCTCTGTTTTATCCTTAATCCTATTAATCAGTATTCTACCATACACTTTTCCAACTACACTCAACAAACTAATACCTCTTGAATTACAACACTCATGCACATCTCCCTTACCCTTATATAGTGGTACAATACATGTGGTGGAAATGTGGGAGGTTGGGCTGTGGCACCCTAGCAGTACCAGCTGAACTCGGCTGAGTCCCTGGTTAGGCTGGAGGAACGTAGAGAGTAGAGGTCCCCTTTTTGTTTTGTTTCTTGTTGTTGTCGGCCACCCCCCAAAATTGGGGGAAGTGCCTTTGGTATATGTATGTATGTAATTGTATTTTTAACTTTTCAGCTCTGGGAACACTTCCCTTCGGGGGTCTGTGATTCTTGGGAACATTCAAAATCAGTTACATAATGATAGTTATTATAATTCTGTTTTTTGTTAATGTTCTCCGCCCTCCCCCTTCTCTCGTGAATGTCAGTGGGGGAGGAGGGCGCATACCTAACTTTCGTTCTTATGTTTTTCTTTCCCTCGGGGTTACTCTTCGGAGTTTCACCAGGGGGAATTTCTGTTAAATAATTATTTTTATTTATTTCCCAGTTAACTATGCAGTTTCTTTGTTTGACGGAAGTGTGCCAACGAAGCAGAGCTGTCCGGTTTATGTCTGAGGAGTCTGCTGTTGCTGCCGTCTCTCTAGGACATCGTCATGGGCGTTATCCCTTCTCTGAGAAGTTCTCCCGTGACAACTGTCAGCTCTTCAGTGCATCCTAGAACGATTAGGAGGTTCGCCTCCAAGGGTAGTTAGTTAACTTCCCTTCTTCCCTTAATTTTCCTGGTCCTTAGGCGGTTATGCTCTTGGGGCGGAGCGACCGCCCTTTAACCATGCTCAAGGGGCTGAGCGGTTGCAAGGCCGGACCATGGAAACTGATGTGACTATGCTCTTGGGGCTGAGCAGTCGCTTCTGTAGCTATGCTCAAGGGGTTGAGCAGCTACAAGTGAGCCTTGTGACCTCTCTCGTTCGCGAGGGAGGCCACTCATAGAGACTCCTCTCCGGAGGATTGTTCCCGTTAAGGTCAGCTTGCTGATCCAACGGCCCTTAGGGGCACCATCACCAGTCTTTTATGAAGTGTTCACCTCTCTCGTTCGCGAGAGAGGCCACTCATAGAGACTCCTCTTCGGAGGATTGTTCCTGTTAGAACAACTTGCTGTTCAGTCACTAACGCTTCGGTGTTAGTGACAGGGAAACTTCGGTTTCTCGTTACACTGACCCTTCGAGGTCTCGTAACATTAGTTACGTAGATCCCTTGGGCTCTCGTAACTTTAGTCACTCCTACACTTCGGTGATTAGTGACAGGGAAACTTCGGTTTCTCGTTGCGCTGACCCTCACAGTCTCGCAACTCAAATCCTTCGGGGTCTCGCAACATACGTTCGCGATCCCCGTCGGGGGATGGTCGTCCTTCGGGACTTTGTATCCAGTCATCCTCCAGACATGCTGTCCTGCCATCTCCTTTCAAGGATGATGCGTGCTACGTACCATCTAAACCTGTCATTGCGCAGGCACAGGTCCCGTAAGGACCTAAGGGTAATGATCGCAAAACTGCGCATCAAACCCTTGCGCGCCAGGTTATACCTGTGCACCCTTCTGCTGTTGCTGCTGCTGATCCTGATTTAGCGCCACTGCGCTCACCTGCGCGCGTGCGCGCAAATGTTCCAGTTACGCGCCAGGGTTTCCCTGCGCGCCCACAACCTTCGGCTCGCCCGCGCCCATCAACAGTTCCTGAGTTAGCGCGCCCGCGCCCAACTGCGCACACGCACTCGCCTGCGCAAATGCGCACGGCAGTTCCTGTGGAACACGCGGTCCAAGAGGCACCTAAGTTAGTGCACAGGCGCTCACAGGTACCTCTAGACCCCCAACACTCTTATACTACCAAGAGTGATGCGCGCCAACCTCGCGCTGATTCCTGTTATAGCGCAAACGCGCTCGCCAATGCACCAGCGCTCTTCTACATCTCAGCTCTCAGTCCAGGAGGTTCCCAAGATAGCGCACGGGCGCTCACGGGTTCCCCTGGACTCTCCAACGCACCAGCGCGCTTCTACAACTCAGCGCGCAGTCCAGGAGGAACCTCACAGGTTCCCCTGGACTCTGTTCCAGCGGTGCGTATTAATTCAACGGCGCACAATGTTCCAGCTTCGTCTGCGCGCCCAGGTCCAGTTGCGCTAGATGCGCGCCAAGTTCCAGCTGCGCAAGTTGCGCGCCAAAATCAGCAGCGAACGCCCACGCGTTCGATTCCTGCTGCACGCCCTGCGCGCCCACCACAACTGCGCACACCTGTGCGCCCACATCCTGATGGGCGCCATGCACGCCCATGATCACCAAGGGCACCTGCGCAAATTGTTCGCCTGGCCATCTCACGATCGCCGAAGGCAACTGCGCAACTTGCGCGCCGTTCACCTGCGCGCCAACGCGCAATCTCACCAGCGCACCAATCCCTGAATGCGCTTTCACGCCCGTGCCCTGTCTTTACAGACACGCGCCAGCGCTCATCAGCAGCTCATCAACCCACTGACTCTCGCATCCATCCTTTAATCCCTTGTAAGCCAGCTCCTGCGCGCCACACGCCCTCGCCATCTCCTACGCGCGCCCGTGCCCAAGTGCCCGCGCCATCGGCTGCGCGCCCACGTGCCCACACCCTTAACCTCGCACTCCCACGCGCGTGCGCGTGAGCGCGAATACCCTGCTGCGCGCAAATTATTCACACGCGATCCAGAACAGGGATCTTCACGGCGCCCTGATCGCCAACACGATCATGTACTAGTCACAGGGCTACAGGGCATCATTGCGTTCCCCTCCCCGCAAGCGCACAACAGCACGCCTGTCGGAGGAGGGGAGGTTTCCAGACAGGTCTAAGGACTCTTCTGTTTCTTCTGCAGCTTTTCAACAGGCGAACCCTCGTTTGTCGACTCCTCCAAGGGATCGAACAATTCCTTTCCCTCTAGAGGGAGTGTCTGACAGTGCAACTGTCAGTCAGCAGCCCAGGTTTGGTGCCGTGTTCAGAGCCCTTATGCAGGCTATAAAGCCTGTGCTCTCTGACCTAGGCCACAAATCAGTGGCAGCTTCCACCCCCCTGAAGAGAAAGAGAGGAGTCCCCTCCGTGGTAACTTCTCCAAGGACTATCTTGTCTCCTCGAAAGCCCTTGCGTAAGGTTACTCCCCCTCCACAGACTTTCTCTCCCACCCCTGCGGATGAGTATTACCCATCCTCAGGAGAGTCGGAAGAGCCGGTGCGTTCCCCCATTGCACCAATGGGGGAAACTCCTCTTCCTGACAAGTCTTCTCTCGCGGAGGTAGGGAAAACCTTACACCCATCGTTGCTGGAGTCCTGTATCCCTCCTAGGAGGGAACCGAAGGACTCGAAGACTTTACCAAAGTCTTCCGCAAGGCCTAGACAAGAACCAGAAAGACCCTTGGAGAACGTCCGCGAATCTCCCAAGGAAGAGCCTCTGGGGACGGGAGACTTCGCTGCTAGTCCATCGGGAGGAAAGCATCAAGAGTCAGAACATGCGTTCTGGCAAGTCCTAACCCTCATGAGGAACCTCAATGGGATCCCAGACCCTGAGATTCCTCCTCGTGAAGGGAGGATACGGTCCTGGACCGAATCTACTGAACCCAGAAACTCTCTAGGGCCAGTGAAGCTTTGCCCTGGTCTCAGGGGATAAAGAACGCCAGAGACAAGGTCGAGGGCCAGCTCTCAGAGCTTGCCTCCTTCAATAGATCCAGTGCTTGTAACAAGCTTCTCCCTCCTCCCTGAGTAGGGATCGGTAAAGGGACAGGCCCTCCGGGCAGAAGTCCAGACCATGTTGAAGAAGGACTCTCTCCAAGAGGTTGTAGACCGGTCCCCAGGCTTCTCAATCGACTCCTTTCTGTGAGGAAGGCGTCTGGAGTTTGGAGACCAGTCACCGTCCTCTCGACACTGAACGAGTTTGTCAAACAGTCTCCATTCAGTATGGAGACGGCAGACACAGTCAGGCTTGCAGTGAGACCACAAGACTTCTTGTGTACCCTGGACCTGAAGGACGCGTACTTCCAAATCCCAGTCTACCCGTCTTCAAGGAAGTACTTTAGATTTTGCCTTGAATACAAGATATTCCAGTTCGAGGTGCTGTACTTCGGTCTCTCCACAGCACCTCAAGTGTTCACCAAGGTGTTCACTCTGATTTCATCAGGGGCTCACAGGATCGGCATCCGTCTCCTCCGTTATCTGGACGACTGGCTGATCCTAGCAGACTCGAAGGCAACCCTTCGTCACCATCGAGACAAGCTTCTCGAACTTTGCCAAGATCTAGGGATCATGGTAGACCTCGAGAAGTCCTCTCTACAGCCCTCTCAGAGAGTGGTATACCTAGGCATGGTCATAGACACCAATCTCCACAGAGCCTTCCCTTCAGACGACAGGATAGCAAGGATGCGGAAGGTCGCGAGACCTTTCCTCACACGAGAAGAACTTCCAGCCAACGTGGTTACGTCTCCTCGGCCATCTCTCCTCCCTGGCCCGTCTGGTCCCCAATAGTCGCCTCAGAATGAAATCTCTCCAGTGGCGACTCAAGTCGCGGTGGAATCAAGGACACGATTTCCCGGACACCTTGATCCCTATGGGACAACCAGAACAGACGGATCTCCAGTGATGGGTAGCAGACGAGAACCTACAAAAGGGAGTGGATCTTTGGCTGGGTCTTCCTGCCCCTCCCTTATCAAGGTGGTTCCCTTGGAGCAGCTACCGGTATCCAGTCCTTTACGGGAGGACGTCGCTCACTCAGCAAATGATGGACATAGGGAAGAGTATGCAAGACCTTCACTCCTGGAGAAATTCTTTCCATCCCGTAAGGGGTCTAGGATGCCAAGACTGTCATTGAGTCTTTGGCAAAGACTTCAAGGCCTTCACTAAAAGGATCCAAATGATCTTCTCCAGACCCTGCAGGGTCGTCAGCATTGTTTGAGGGACGACGTCGACTCACCTCGAAAGGAGATCTAGTGGGTGGATGACTTAACGACGATGACGACCATCTCCCAAGACCTGCTAGTCCAAAGCTATTGGAGGCAGAGCAGTAGGAGTCAGAGCACGCCTTCTAGCAGATCTTGGCCTGCATGAAGATCATTAAGGGGTTATCTGATCCAGCAGTGGCCCCTCAGCAGTGCCTGTCGGAAGGCGTTCTCACAGATCACTTGCTCCTCCTTTAAACATCTTCCGCCTCCTTTTGTGGAGCAGAGGAAGTATCATGAGGTCTCCGAGCCCCTTCCTCCCCTGCCTCTCGATCACTCCATAGAGGCTCTTACCAGAGGGATCTCCCTCGAGAGGCTATCAGGACTTCAAGTCTCGTTCTCGGCATTGAAGATTCTTAACCAGGAGAAAGTAGTGAAGTACGCCTTGCAGGCTACTTCGTGGCTGGACTTTTGGTTAGGATCAGTGGGACACCTCATAAGGACCGAGGACTGGTCCAAGGAGACGTCGAGGAAGGCGATGTAGACCTTTCTATTATCGGGAACTTGAACCATTGAGTTCCTTTCCCACCAAGTTGTGAACCTGTTGGCAAATACGATCCTTCGGCAAAGGGACTCCCATAGAATGAAGTAACGAGACTGAGAAACTCTACTTTGAATGGTTCCTCTGCTCAGGCATGAAAACGTCAAGCATGCTTCGGAGAGGTGAAGAAAGTCCAACCAGGACATCTCCTCCATAGGGCTTGAACATCTCGTGCTATAGACCACTTCCTTTGCAGAAGAAACAACAGCAACAGCTAAAACTGCCAACGAATAGTACAGCAGCTACAACAGCAACAAGGTGTAGAAGCCTTTTCCAGCCAAAGAGCGAAAGGGTTCAAAGTCCTCATGTGGAGGTAAGAGTTCTAGGGAAAGCGGCCAAGGCTGCACCCGCTAGGATGGGCAATCCTCCCACTTGTCCACCAGTGGTGGCTGCCTGCATTTCTGCTGGCAGAGGTGACTGTAGCTCAAGGGCAAATCCTGGACAGCCTCCGTGATTCATTTAGGGTATTGCGTCTCATTCACTCAATCTCTACCTACACTGACCAAGGATCCAGTTCCATCAAGCTTCTATGCGAAGGGATTCGCAAAAGAGCTGGCTCTCCGGGCCGAAGTCCAGACCATGTTGAAGAAGGCTGCTCTCCAAGAGGTCCTCGGCGACTCCCAGGCTTCTTCAGTCGACTCTTTCTTGTGAAAAAGGCATTATCGACCTCTCAGCTCTGAACAAGTTTGTCAAACAAACTCCGTTCAGCATGGAGACGGCAGACACAGTCAGACAAGCGGTAAGACCACAGGACTTCATGTGCAAACTCGACCTAAAAGACGCATACTTCCAGATCCTAATCCACCCGTCCTCAAGGAAGTATCTACGGATCATTCTAGACAACAAGATATACCAGTTTAAGGTGCTGTGCTTCGGTCTTTCCACAGCACCTCTGGTCTTCACGAGAATATTCGCCCTAGTGTCATTCTGGGCTCACAGAATTGGCATATGTATCCTGAGATATCTGGTGAACTGGCTGATTTTAGCAGACTCGGGGGCAACCCTTCTTTAACTCCGAGACAAACTTCTGGAGTTTTGATAAGATCTGGGAATCATGAAAAATCTCAAGAAGTCGTCACTACTTCCCTTTCAACGACTGGTATACTTAGATATAATCATCGACACTGATCAACAGAAAGTCTTCCCATTAGACGAGAGGGTAGTGAGGCTGACGAAGGTAGTAAGACCATTCCTCAGACGAGAAGAACTCCCAGCCCAGAGGTGGTTATGTCTCCTAGGGCTCATAGCAGCCTTGGTTTATCTAGTTCCGAATGGCTGTCTCAGTATCTGATCTCTCCAATGGAGGCTAAAGTTCAGCTGGAATCAGTCCAGCGATTCCCCGAACATTCAAGTTCCTATAGAACTAGAAGAGCAGACGAACCCCAGATGGTGGGTGAACGACGAGAATCTCCGCACGGGTGTCGACCTTCTCGTCCTCCCCTCTGACTTGCTGCTCTTTTCAGATGCATCAAAAGAAGGATGGGGGCCAACATGCTACACCACACAGCCTCAGGCCTATGGTCAGAGTCCAAAAAGTACCAGCACATAAATCTCTTAGAAATGAAGCCAGCCTTCTTAACCCTCCAACAGTTCCAGCAGTTCTCGGCAGGCCACTCGGTGGTGTTGATGAGCGACAACACATTGGTAGTGGCTTCAACAAACAAGCCGGTACCTTTTCGCAGGCCCTAGCATCTAGCATTAGAGATTCTGAGATGGTCAGAAGACAACTCGGTGACCCTATCAGCATGCTTCATTCCAGACAAAAGGAATGTGCTCGCAGACAACCTGAGCAGAGCGACTCAGATATTGGGCTCCGAGTGGTCTTTAAATCATCTAGCAGCTAACAAAGTCCTGACTTTGTGGGGTTCCCCGACTATGGACTTGTTCGCAACATCCCCGAATTTCAGGCTCCCGCTTTACTGCTACCCAGTCTCAGATCCCCAGGCTCTCTGGCAAGATGCATTCCAACAATGGTGGGACAACATCGACGTTTGGGTCTTTCCCCCGTTCTGTCTGATGAGAAGAGTTCTCAACAAGACCAGAGTATCCACCAATCTCTCGATAACCCTCATAGCTCCGCTATTGCATCACGCAGAATGGCTCCCGGACATTCTGCAGCTCCTAACAAAGCTCCCAAGAGAACTCCCTCCATGACATGATCTACTCAACCAGCCCCATGGGAACATCTTCCACAATGTCGTAGCCGACTTGACGCCTGGAGACTATCCAGAACCTCCTTACTCTGAGAGGATTTTTGCAACAAGTTGCGAACCTGATGGCTGGACACCTTCGACACTCATCAGCTTTAGTCTACCAGGCTAAGTGTACTGTCTTCTATGGTTGGTGTCGTGGAATGGGTATCTCTCCGCTCGATGCTACTATTCCAACAATAGCAGAATTCCTTTCACACCTTCGGGAGGTAATGCTCCTCTCGGTTTCGGCAGTAAAAGGTTACCACTCAGCCTTGAGTCTAGTATTTAAGCTGAAAGTTGTAGATATTTCTTCTTCGTTAGAACTTTCTCTCCTCATGTGAGGTTATGAGTTTACTGTCCCTAGTTGGAAGTTAGAACTGCTTGGAATGTGGTTTGGGTTCTTCAGTCTCTGAAGGGTGTCCTCTACAATCCATTATGCCAGGTAACAGATTGCCCTTTCACTCTGAAGATGGTGTTCCTACTCGGTTTGGCTTTGGCCGTAAGAGTTAGTGAACTTCATGGTCTTTCTTAAGACATTGCCCATGCAAAGGAATGGGAAGAGGTAATCCTCAGCTTTGTCCCTGAGTTCATTGCAGACTCAAAATCCAGGGGTAGCAGATCCTAGAATCGATTCCTTCCGGATTGAGAGTCTTCGTACCATAATCGATAACACAGATCAACTGTTACTATGCCCAGCAAGAAGTTTGAGGTATTACGTCAAAAGAACATCTGCAGCTGGCCCCCAAGTGTCAGCACTCTTCGTCAGCACAAGGAATGTCAAGAGGAGGATCACGAAGAACACCATCTGAGTTTGGATTCGTAAGGCCCTGAATCCCTATCCTCTTCCAACATGTCGACCCAGAGCTCATGACGTCAGGGGCATTGCAACATCCCTTTTGTTCAAATAAAACTACTCTGTGGCGCAGGTACTAGAAGCGGGCATGTGGAAGCATCAGACAACCTTCATTGCCCACTACCTGCAAGACGTAACCCATGGGAACATGGAAACTTTCTCCATTGGTCCTGTGGTGGCTGCCCAACAAGTTGTTTAACACCTCAAGCTCCTTGATGGACAAGTATCAGAGGATTGAGGGCATAAGTTATCCTGAATTAGTCTGGGGTGATTGTTCAAGAATGGCTGGCTCTTTCTTTTCTTCATCTTTCCCTTTCTTTGGAGGAATCAGCATTCAGAGTCCTCCGCAAAGCTGACCTCAACTATCTGCAGGTAAACCATTCCCCCTTGTGTAACCTCTTATTGTTTCAATACTTGTTGCGTCCCCTTACCCTAACGATAAGATATTAGGTAATATCTTTGTAACATCTGAAGATTCCTATGGCTTGGAAGAACTCTTAGCTAGACAGTCACATTTCTAGTATCACGAGCACACAGCTTTTGTAGGCCGCGGACCATGCATAGTACGGGTTTAGCGAGGTGTAGAGTTTCCGCCAATTATGGGCAGAACACATAAAGGGGAAAACTCGGGTCGAAGCCAAAAAGCCAATTGGCACAGACTTCCACCTTTCTGAGGGTAAGTCGTCCCATATAGATAGCTTTAGTTTGTTATTTAGTGAAGTAACAAATGACAAATTTGGAAGTAATTTGTGTTTTTCCTAACGACACAAACCTGTAGCTATTTATATAAATTGGCCCGCCAGTACCTGTCCCTCTTAAAGTCCTACTTCCTAGCAAATTAGGTTAACAGCCTAGGTGTGTGAGTGAGCGGGGTAGCTACTACTCCCACCCCCCACCCTGCTAATTAGCGGATGGGTGCTTAACCCTCGTTTAAAGTCTCCTCACCTATTCTTCTCAGATTCCTAAATGGGGTTAATTCTGTTAGGGGTACGATATCTATGGTTATCTACGCATACGTCCCTGATTATGCACGATATCTTAGGATAGTCGTTCCGGGGGTTAGAACCCTGTGATACCTGACGGTAATTCTCTTGTAATATCACTCGCAGAAATATTATACAGTAGGAAGCTGCCGGAAGAACCTTCCATCAGGACGACATGGCTATCTCACCCAAAAATAGATTTTTCTTACTTCAAAATCCGTTTTCTTTCAGCTTCGCATAAAGTAATATCCCTGTATAAATAGCTAAAGGTTTGTGTCGTTAGGAAAAATACAAAGTACTTTAAAATTTGACATGTTATGCCGATATACGTGACCTTGTGACGAGCTCTGCAACAAAAAAAGCAATTCTATTCATGAAATTAAAAAATACAGTACATACTTATCTCTGATAATGTATAATGGCATTATACGTAGCATAATGAGAAAATATAAGTACAGAAGTGTGATAAATGAAAACATAAGCTATGTTTTGATAACTGTGTTTTCATCTCAAAGCTGTTCAGTACTGTGTACAGGTTGAAGCCTGTAGCTCTATCCCGACTGAAGCTATGTCGGTTTCGTTAAGAATAGTTACTAAGGTCGTACAGATATTTTGTAAATGGATAACAGCGTGATAGCCTAATGCTTAATTTATAACATAATGTAATTATTTATATATTTTATGTACTATGTAAATTTTGAATAAAGTCTTGGTGCCTAGCAATGAATTTCTCTGAGGTTAGATCAAATTTTAGCATTTTTCAAGTAACGCTATTACGGAAAGGGCTTTTTTTATGAAGATTTATTTTAATTGAGCAATATTCCAGGTAAGGTTGCTGTCACCCCCAAGATGAAAGTGGCTTTTAATCATGACGCCGATGCGATGGAAATAGCCAGATCTTTTCTGGCTGCCCCAGTGGACTCTAAAGACTTGTCAAGAAAAGTATGTGTCTCGTGACTCACCGACCCTTTCTTTAAAGTTCCCTTAGGAACAAGTAAAACATCACAGCTGTTTGTACTGGATGGAAATCCTTTAAAAGTAAGTTGCTTTTAGTTTTTGATTATCTGGAAAGTGTTTTTTTTTTTTCACAAATTGAAGTGTGCTATTGGCTAGAAATACAGGGAACCTTATAGGTTACTTTGAGTGACTGTACTGTATAGGCTATTGTGTTGAGGGTAGGATCAAATCATCTTTGTTCCGACGCTAAATGCAAACCCTTTCGCTCTTTATTAGGGATATACTTCCAGCGATACTGGAAGACTAGACATAATACGTTTAGAGAGGGGTATCTCTCCCCTCGATGCTACTATTCTAACGATAGCAGAGTTCCTTGTACACCTTCGGGGGGAAAAGCTCCTCTCAGTTTCGACAGTAAAAGGTTACCACTCAGCCTTGAGTCTAGTCTTGAAGCTGAAAGTTGTAGATATTTCTTCTTCGTTGGAACTTTCTCTCCTCATGTGAAGTTATGAGTTTACTGTCCCTAGTTGGAAGATAGAACTACTCCTTGGAATGTGGTTTGGGTCCTTCAGTCTCTGAAGGGTCTCCTCTACATTCCATTACGCCAGGTAACAGATTGCCCTTTCACTCTGAAGACGGTGTTCCTACTCGCTTATGACATCGCCCATTCAAAGAGATGGGGAGAGGTAATCCTCAGCTTCAATTCTGATTTCATTGCAAAGACTCAAAATCCAGGGGTAGCAGATCCTAGATTCGATTCCTACCGGATTGAGAGTCTCCGTACCATAACCGATGACACAGATCAACTGTTACTATGCCCAGTAAGAAGTTTTGAGTTATTACATCAAAAGAACATCTGCAGCTTGCCCCCTAGTGTCAGCACTCTTCGTCAGCACGAGGAATGTCAAGAGGAGGATCACGAAGAACATCTGTGTTTGTATTCATAAGGCCCTGAATCCCTATCCTCTTCCAACACATTGACCGAGAGCTCATGACGTCAAGGGCAATGCAACATCCCTTTCGTTCAAATGAAACTACTCTGTGGCGCAGGTACTAGAAGCGGGCATGAGGAAGCATCAGACGACCTTCATTGCCCACTACCTGCAAGACGTAACCCACAGGAACATGGAAACTTTTTCCATTGGTCCTGTGGTGGCTGCACGAGTTGTTTAACACCTCAAGCTCCTTGATGCACAAGTAGCAGAGGGTTGAGGGCATAGGTTATCCGGGATTAGTCTGGGGTGATTGTTCAAGGATGGCTGGCTCTTTCTTTTCTTCATCTTTCCCTCTCTTGAGAAATCAGCACCCAGTATCCTCTGCAAAGCTGACCTCAACTATCTGCAGGTAAACCATTTTCCCTTGTGTAACCTAGCATTGTTTCAATACTTGTTGTGTCCCCATACCCTAACGATGGGGTATTAGGTAATGTCTTGGTAACCTCTGAAGATTCCTATGGCTTGGAAGAACTCTTAGCTAGATTGTCACATTGCTAGTGTCACGAGCACGCAGCTAGTGTAGGCCGCTGACCATGCATAGCACGGGTTTAGCGAGGTGTAGGGTTTCCACCAATTATGTGCAGAACACATAAAGGGGAAAACTCTCGGGTCGAAGCCAAAAAGCCAATTGGCACCGACTTCCACCTTCCTCAAGGGTAAGTCATCCCATATAGATAGCTTTGGTTTCTATTTAGTGATGGAACAAATGACAAATTTGGAAGTAATTTGTGTTTTTCCTAACGATACAAACCTTTAGTTATTTATATAGATTGGCCCGCCAGTACCTGTCCATCTTAAAGTCCTACTTCCTAGAAAATTAGGTTAATAGCTCAGGTGTGTGAGTGAGCGGGGTAGCTACTACTCCCACCCCCCACCCTGCTACTTAGCGGATGGGTGCTTAACCCTCGTTTAAAGTCTCCTCACCTATCCTTCTTAGATTCCTAAACTGGGTTAAGTCTGTTAGGGGTGCAGATATCTATGGTTATCTACGGATACGTCCCTGATTATACACGATATCTTAGGATAGTCGTTCCGGGGGTTAGAACCCCTTGATACCTGACGATAATTCTCTTGTAATATCACTCGCAGAAATATTATACAGTAGGAAGCTGCCGGAAGGATCTTCCATCAGGACGACATGGCTATCTCACCCAAAAATAGATTTTTCCTAAGTCAAAATCCGTTTTCTTTCAGCTTCGTATAAATAGCTAAATCTTTGTGTCGTTATAAAAAATACAAAATACTTTCAAATTTGACATGTTATGCCGATATACGTGATCTTGCGACGAGCTCTGCAACAAAAAGAGCAATTCTATTCATGAAATTAGAAAATACAGTACATACTTATCTCTGATAATGGTATAATGGTATTATACATAGCATAACGAGAAAATATAAGTACAGAAGTGTGATAAACGAAAACATAAGCTATGTTTTGATAACTGTGTTTTCATCTCAAAGCTGTTCAGTACTGTGTACAGGTTGAAGCCTGTAGCTCTATCCCGACTGAAGCTATGTCGGTTTTGTTAAGAATAGTCACTAAGGTTGTACAAATATTTTGTGAATGGATAACAGCGTGATAGCCTACTGCTTAATTTATAAAATAATGGAATTATTTATATATTTTATGTACTATGTAACTTTGGAATGAAGTCTTGGTGCCTAGCAATGAATTTCTCTGAAGTTAGATCAAATTTTAGCATTTTTCAAGTAACACTATTAGGGAAAGGGCTTTTTTTATGATGATTTATTTGAATTGAGCAATATTCCAGGTAAGGTTGCTGTCACCCCAAGATGAAAATGGCTTTTAATCATGACGCCGATGCGATGGAAATAGCCGTATCTTTTCTTTCCTGGCTGCCCCAGCACGCTATCAAGACTTGTCTAGAAGTAGCGTCTCGGGACTCTCACTGACCCTTTCTTTAAAGTTCCCTTAGGAACTCGTAAAACATCGCATCTGTTTGTACTGGATGGAAATCCTTATAAAGTAAGTTGCTTTTAGTTTTTGATTATCTGGAAAGTGTTTTCTTTTCACAAATGGAAATGTGTTATTGGCTAGAAAAACAAGTAACCTTATAGGTTACTTTGAGTGACTGTTCTGTATAGGCTATTGTGTTGAGGGTAGGATAAAATTTCAAGCTTGCAGCAAATGTTTTTATGTTGAACAGGCTGATATAAGTCTCTTTTTATAGTTTACATATGAAATTTGTTTTAATGTTACTGTTTTTAAAATATTTTTATTTAATTGTTCATTACTTCTCATATTTATTTATTTCCTTATATCCTTTCCTCACTGGGCTATTTTTCCCTGTTGGAGCCCTTGGGCTTATAGCATCTTGCTTCTCCAACTAGGTTTATAGCTTAGCTAGTAATAATAATAATAATAATAATAATAATAATAATAATAATAATAATAATAATAATAATAACCAGATAAAAATGATAATGCTTGGATAGCTTAATTCCTTTTCTATTGTATTACAGAATGGTGTGTAAGGGAAGAACAATAGTACAAGCCTATGTTAGAGGCCTTTGACTGCTCTGTTGCAGCTAACAACAAGGACAGAGCTCAAGAAGTGTATTTCTCACTACTGCCACTGACCCTGTATTGGTAAGCTCTCATCAACAGCCATTTTTACACTAAGTCCTCAACTTAAAACTTAATGGGTTCCTAAAAACTGTATGCGAGTCAAATTTTTAAATTTGGTCCTAGGGTAAGCATCATTTAACTTGCGTGCCTACAATTTTCAGCAGCAAAGGTCAACAAATAGTCACATTTCGTATTGTAAGTGTCGTCTTGCTTACTGTATTGAATTACATATTGTTTGATTACAGTACTTCATTATGAGGTTTTGATAGAATAACTGAGATTTTATGATTTCATTTTGGATTTGAGGATAGATGTGAGACAGGCAAGAGAGCGTGCTAGAAATAGGAATGAATGGCGAGCGATTGTGACGCAGTTCCGGTAGGCCCTGCTGCTTCCTCCGGTGCCTTAGATGACCGCGGAGGTAGCAGCAGTAGGGGATTCAGCATTATGAAGCTTCATCTGTGGTGGATAACGGGGGAGGTTGGGCTGTGACACCCTAGCAGTACCAGCTGAACTCGGTTGAGTCCCTTATCAGGCTGGGAGGAACGTAGAGAGTAGAGGTCCCCTTTTTGGTTTTTGTTTCATTTGTTGATGTCGGCTATCCCCCAAAATTGGGGGAAGTGCCTTGGTATATGTATGTATTTTGGATTTGTTTGTATCACCAGATGTCTTTGAGGACCTTCTGAAAGTCACTGTTCTTCAGTAGCTAATTTTTATAATTTTTATCAGGAAAGTTTTTTTTATTTTAAATTCAATCTTGGTAATAATTAGAACTAGTAATCAAGCCTTTAGGCATTCTAGAAATTTTTTAAACTATTCTTCTTTGCTCAATGGGTTAACTACTGCAGTGTAATTGTGCAGTGGCTACTCTCCTCTTGGTAAGGGTAGAAGAGACTCTTTAGCCATGGTAAGCTGCTCTTTTAGGAGGACACTCCGAAATCAAACCAATGTTCTCTAGTCTTGAGTAGTGCCATAGCCTCTGTACCAAGGCCTTCCACTATCCTAGGTTAGAGTTCTCTTGCTTGAGGGTACACTCGGGCACACTATTCTGTCTTATTTCTCTTCCCCATTTTTTTTTTCTTTTTTTTTTTAGTTTTTATAGTTTATATATGAAAGATTTATTTCAATGTTACTGTTCTTAAGATATTTTATTTCAATTGTTAATTACTTATCTTGTAGTTTATTTATTTCATTATTTCTTTTCTGCACTGGGCTATCTTCCCTATCGGAGGACTTGGGTTTATAAATTAGCATCTTGCTTATCCAACTAGGGTTGTAGCTTAGCCAGTAATAATAATAATAATAATAATAATAGGGTTCAGTAAGAGAGGAGTGAGATTACAGTTGTCCTATAGTCCATTTCTTTTAGCGAGGCAGATTTGCACCGACTCGCAGCGGTGCCCTTTTAGCTCGGAAAAGTTTCCTGATTGCTGATTGGTTAGAATTATCTCGTCCAACCAATCAGCGATCAGGAAACTTTTCCGAGCTAAAGGGGCGGTGCAAATCTGCCTCGCTCAAAGAAATTGACTATAGTTCGTTGATAAGATTTTCCTTCACCAAGAAGGAATTTGAAATGTGCCTGCAAAAATATTTGATTGTGTCGATATATTTTTATTTTCCTAGTCAATATATTTACTATTTCCGGACCTCCATGGATGATAAAATTGCTTAATTTCAGCCTATTGCTATTTTTTATATTATCCTAAATATCAATAATTTAATCAATAGATATTCTATACTTGGTAGTTCTGCTGCTCAGAATTTTCACACATAATTCAGTGAATTGGTTATTTCCAGAGTTCTAGTTTTATTTGCTTTTAGAATTACTCTGAGAAGTTTTTTTTATAAATTAAACTACAGTAGGTTAAAAAGAATAATTAGAGTTTGAAAAGTTTTTGGTAGCTTGGATCAATTCTGAATAAAAAGCAAAAAGTAGGAATTGAGAAAGCTTTATAAAATACTTTTAGATAAGATTTCCTAATAAAGTTTTAGAATTTCAATCAAAACAGGAGAGAAAGGACTACTTTGACACTTGCTTAAATAACTACCTCTTGTGATACATACATACATATACCAAGGCACTTCCCCCAATTTTGGGGGCTAGCCAACATCAACAAATGAAACAAAACAAAAAAGGGGACCTCTACTCTCTACGTTCCTCCCAGCCTGACAATGGACTCAACCGAGTTCAGCTGGTACTGCTAGGGTGCCAGAGCCTCTTGTGGTGGTATTTCATTAATGATTTTAAATTGGTTGAAGCGAGATTGATATTCAGTTTGTTTTCTTTTTAAATTCCATTGTCTAATATTGTTTATACTTTCAGATGTCAGACCTTGGTATCTGCCTCAAAACTAAAATCAACTTCCAAGCACACTGAAAAGAAAAAGCAAAACAAGATCAAGGCTGTCAGTAAGCGAGGGTGGGAGCAGACACGTTTGTTCATCACCCGAGCCAAAAGCAAAGTGAGCTAGTCACAGGTGTGAGGGGGGGAGGGGTAGCTAGCTACCCCTCCCTACCCTAGTAAACCCTCGTTAAAATTCTAATGGCTCGTCATTTCAGCTACGCCGAAAGTATTACCCATATTAAATAGCGTGGTTTGTATTTTGGTTACGGAACCACAAGAATTTTGGATATAAGGCTAAAGCAATGGGTCCTGGGAGTTCATTCATCACCCATATATAGGTGAAGATTAAAATGAAAAGGCAGCTAGTGGCCAAAAAGATACTGTACAACACCAAGTAATGCATTGATAGTGCTACTACTTCATTTATGAGAGATTCAATTATTTGGATGTCCTTTCATATGGAGTTTCAAATCCCAATTAAAGTCGAATGTATTCTTCAAGCATTTAAAAAAGAAACAAAAAGTTTACTTTTTACTTATTATAATTATTGCTTACCCATATTAAATGTTTTGAGTTTTTTATATATATATATTTATCAATCCTATTTGCATTTTAGGCTTATATGTACACTGATCAGCTATGCTCAAAATCTTGATAATAAAGCGATTGTTGACCATCTTGATTGGTATAATGACCTGAAGAGGGAGAATCTTTTAACTAAACAGCTCTTTTATAGTATTTAAAACAAGTATGGATGTTTTTCAACTTGAGGTAGAATGTATTATACAGTAATGAGACCTTTATAGAAGAATATTCATTAGTAAGAATGATTTTCTCTTGCCAGTCTTCTATTAAATGTAAAATTTCAGTTATTGTGTAATATGAGTGTCTCTTTCACTGGGGAATTTACCTTTGTGCTGAATTAATAACACTTCTTGAACAGATGTTTTATGCCTCAATCAACAGTATCAAATCTATATATAAATTTTGTTTAAATTGAATAAGTTAATTTTATTTATTTTCATCCTAAATTAATGTAAATTTTAAGCATTTTCTCTTTTTTTATTTTTCCAAACTTCACCTGATGTTCACATATACTTCAAAATCTTGTTTGCTTCCTTACGTTGATGCTTACCCCAAAAGCTAGAAAATTTCCCTGTTTTCTTTCCTTTTAATAGTCTTAATAGCTTCCTGGCTAGTACAGTGGTAGCGAGTTTACCTAGCATTCGCTTGGCGGCAGATGGATCCCCGCCCGGGACCGGGAGTTTAAGCTATTTACTTGAGAGGCCACTGCTGTGGTTGGGCACCATAGTTTGGGGGTTAGGGCTTGCCTGCCTGACGTTCAGGTGAGCATCTATTCTGATAAATCTGGAACTCAAACCAGAGACCTTTTAACCTTCAAGTGTCTAGTATAGTATTGAGACATTTAGACGGCGTGGGTTGGCCCACTGTCTTCTCTATCTGTGTGTCAATCTAAAGAAAACTACTGACATATTCTGTAGATGTTTTTTTTCTTGTTATTATCAATTGTCACATGAATCACAGTCAAAGCTCATGATTGTCATTTAATATTGTTTAATCTAATGCAGAGGGAAATAGATGTTTAAAAAACTTTAACTGGTTTTATGCAAAGCTTATTGTTTGTTCTGGGAATATTATATCTTTTATACAGGATTTGTCAGCCATTCTCAGAGCTTCTACCTGTTTGGAAAAGATGATCAAGTCCTGAATGCATTAATTTTTGTAACTGAAGAATCTGAACATAAGGAAAGGTCAGAGATGGCGATTGATAGACATGTTTGTAACTTGGTGGTAAAGAAAATACCATCTATTTCTCTAGCTCAAGATCCTCAAGTTAGGGCAGTGGATGGAATTTTTCAGTAATAGTGAAATATAGATATGTGATACACCTATTTGCCGAGATTTATTTTGTAAAATCAATTCTATCTACCATGGCATATTCCCCAATTTTGTGAGGTAGCCTTACAAGGGACTTAGCTGAGTTTGGTTGGTAGACTTGAGGTGCTACAGCCCACCCTTCCCCGTTTTCCACCGCAAATGTAGCTTCATATGCTGAGTCCCGTACTGCCGCTACCTCAACGCCCACCAAGTTGACCCAAGATAGCAACGGTGCCTATTGGAACTGCGGCATAATCACTCGTCATTCATTTCTATTTGGAAAATATTCCCCCTTAATTTGAACCTATAGAAAGAATCTCCTTTCAGACATTGACACACTTTATTTTGTTCTTAGCATCAGCTTAAAGAGTAGGCTAGTTTTACGTTGCCTCAGTCCAAGTGGTCTTCAATATAAGGGTATTATGATTCCACTGTTACTGGGTTTCAGAGCCAAAATTGCTCTCCAGTAATGTTGCCGTATTTCATATCTTCGTACTCCTGTGTCCCGAGATGCTATCAAGGAAGGGATGGGATATTTTCAGTTGACCTGCTTGATGCTTGTTCTCATGCTCCACTTCACTAAGGTTCATGGAAATACCTCAAGTTTCTATGGTTTCTTAAGACAAAAGTTATTATTCTTAATTGATAAACTTTGCGGTAAAGTTGTCCCTTTAGTTTATTGGTAAATTATGTAATGTTAAAGTAGCGTTAACTATTTTGTATTTTGTTTTGCAAGAAATGCTTTTTATGTTATAGATGTATTTAATGCAAAGGTCCAGGAGTTGATAAAAGGCTTTGTATATTTTGTTGGGACGTTTCTGTAAGGCCTAAACTAAGTGGGCATGGTCCTCTGCATTCTGATTTGACTACCAATCTTTGTTGTCTAATTCACGTTATAAATTTCATGACAACTAATTGCCAATAATTGGAAACATATGCATTACTATTATTACTAGCTGAGCTACAACTCAAGTTATAAAAGCAGGATGCTGTAGGTTCAAGGGCTCCAACAAGGAAAATATCCCAGTAAGGAAAGGAAATAAGGAAACAGAATAGTATGCCTGAGTGTACCCTCAAGCAAGAAAACAATAACCCAAGACCATAGAAAACCATGGTACAGAGGCTATGGTACTTCCCAAAACTAGAGTACAATACAGCGGTTTAGTTTTAGAGTATCCTTCTAAAGAGTCTTTTCTACCCTTACCAAAAGGAAAGTAGCTACTGAACAACTACAGTACAGTAGTTAACCCCTTGAGTGAAGAAGAATTATTTGGTTATCTTCATGTTTTCAGGTGTATGAGGAGAGAGGAGAATGTGTAAAGAATAGGCCAGACTATTCAGTGTATGTGTAGGCAAAGAAAATTGAGCCATAACCAGAAAGGAATCTATTTTAACACTATCTGGCCAGTCAAAGAACCCAATAACTCTCCAACGGTAGTTTCTCAGCGGGTGGCTGGTGCCTTGGCCAGCCTACTACCTTTAGGTACGCAATTCTTCTTGTGCAAATGAAGCCTAGAGCAAGTTGCAAAAAGGCACCATAAAATTTTTTGGTGTTACATTGCCATCCTTCTGTAGTGCCAGTCAAGGCTTGTATTTGTTAGCATGGCTATTTAATTTAAACTATGTCATCTTCCTACGTAAAGTAAAGCATAGCAGTTTTTCACGTCATTAGGCATTTTCTTCAATGGTACCTACTGAAAACAACCCTGTCTTCGTAATGTGTTGGACTGGGGCTTGAGACCAGCGCAACCTCGATAGTTTCTTGTAGTGTCTATAACCTCGCTACCCTTGTGAGGTAAGTATATATGGTTTGAGGGGAGCCTATAGGTCTACCTGCTGTGTTATCAGCAGCCATTGTCTGCCCCTCCCCTGTCCTTTGGGTGGAGAGGGGGCTTGGGTGCTGAGCATATGTATATAAGGTCAGTCTCCAGGGCATTGTCACTGTCCCTTGCTTCTTCCATTCATGTGCGACCTTTAAAGAACTGTAGCCTTCAAACCATCGCTCAATGCTGGTGTCTGCAACATTTTCTGTTATGATTCACACAAGCTTAGGTATAACGGTAAGTGGATTCATCAACAGATAGTGATCTCTTTTTCAATGTAAAGTACAGCTGTCAACCTTCCTAAATCATTCATTTTTAATCATACAGGTATTTAAAAATGTCTAGGCCTACTGATATACAGGAGGAGTTTGAAATTCTAAGTCTTTTGGGGGTGATATTTAATGTCCAGTAGTTCACCTCCTCATGACAATGGATGTCATTTGTTCTTAGAATTCATTTTAAATGACAAGAAAATACCAAAGTTAAGAGAGTTAGCAATGCGATTTACATGGTACCTTATGCATGTCCGTACCCTACGTATTTGGATGTCCTTTTTTTTTTAATTATTAAATCTATCATATTCAACCTTGTCTTACTGCTTCTTTGTGTTAAGTCCACCTATTAATAGTATCATTATTAGTTGCTGTGCTACAACTCCAGTTGGAAAAGGCAGGATTCTATAAGCCGAAGGGCTCCAACAGGGAAAAGGAGCCCAGTGAGGAAAGAAAACAAGAAAATAAACTACAAAAGAAGTAACTAACAATTAATGTAAAATATTTTAAGAACAGTAACAAAATTAAAAAAAATCTTTCATATATAAACTAGGAAAGCTAGAAAAAAAAAACTAGAAGAGAAAGATTATAGTTTGCCCGAGTGTATACTCAGGCAAGAGAACTTTGTAACCTCTTCTGCCATTAGGCTACTTAAGGCCTACTGTATTCTTAATGTTCAAAATTGAAATTAACTATTCTAATGAAGTTTGAGGTTCATCTTGTGTTTGCCAGCTATCATTATCAAATGCCATATTCACAATTATAGCAATACGTCTATCTATATTTGAGTGACAGTTTTTATATTGGCATCATCTTTATGCAGCTCTTCTAGGAGAAGAGCATTCTAAAATAAAACCATTGTTCTCTAGTCTTGGGTAGTGTCATAGCCTCTGTACCATGGTCTTCTTCCACTGTCTTGGTTTTGAGTTCTCTTGTTTGAGGGTACACCCTGGCGCATTATTCTATTTGTTTCCTTATTTCCTTTCCTCACTAGGCTATTGTCCCTGTTGGAGCCCTTGTGCTTATATTATATTGCTTTTCCAACTAGGGCTGTAGCTTAGTCATTAATGATAATACTCTAATAGCAATCTATTTACAGAAGTATACATTAGACCTATACCAAAACGCTCAACATGAATAAGTGTGTGCATAATTTTTAGATCTTTAAACTAATTTTAAAATGAAATTAAGCAGCTGCTTTTAATGTAAAATATTGTGTATTTCCAATTCCATTTGGTATTCAATAAAATGCATCAGACACCTCCAACCAAACTTAATTCCTTCATTTCAAAACTCCTCCATTCACCCAGTGTGAACTTGGCCACAAATACATCACAAAGGATATAGTTACATCGTTTAACTGCTTCTTTAATCCGTCAAAACTATTATAAGGGTATTTACATAACATCTCCCTTCATTTAAAAGATAAATGTTTGTAAAGATAGTTAAACAAACATAGGCTAATACTGGTTTACATGAAGTCTATAGGCTAACTATAAATGGAGCCTTTGTACATTAGCGGCCAGTTCCTCCCATGTGTATAAGAATGGATACCAGTTAACCTAAACTTCCTACCCCCTAACCTAACCTACATGCCATGACCTTACGTGCCTAATAGGGGTTACCCCCCCCCCACCCTGTGATCCCCCTTATACTGCTGTATTCTTAGCCATCATCCTACATACAGGTGGCCGCTATTATACATACACCCTCTATAAATCCTAGTTTGTGGTGATAGTTTAACTATTCTCAAGTGAATCTTACTAATTTTGTACCATACAACTATATAAGTTATGGAAGATAATATTCCTAAGGGCATTAACTCATAAATTTGCTAAGAGAACTTTATAACAAGAAAAAAAAAATTTCTTGCTGGTTAAATATATCATAGTTACCCTTAAATAAAGTTTTCTCTAAATAAAAAGTCGCACCGTTTTCTTTTCTTTAAGCCCGCTGATTCAGGGGTAACTTGATTGTATATTTCACTCGTATACTGTATATCTATTAAATATTAAATTATATTCATACTAATATCTTATGAACTCCTATTATAATTGAATTAATCTATTGGAAGAATTTTTAAATATATCCTAAGCAAAATACTATAATTTTAGCCGATGAAAAAGCTATAGAAAGCAGGCTATGGTGGAGGTCTCCGATTGAATAAAGCAATTCTTTAACCAGGGGGACAACTTGTTGAGTTGTCCCCAAATCTGTGAATTTCTAGAGGTTTTGGGGACATATCAAATGTGCAAATTCCCATACATCTGGTAACTGAAAAAACACTCTACTGTAAATACTCATGAATAATTCTGTCTTCAATAAGATTTATAATAACTTAATTACGTTTTATTGTTTTCCTGTGGTATGAAATTCATTACAATTATAATTTGATTAATATATCTTCCAGAGCACAACTGTAATCAGAACATTAGTTCAAGATTAAATAACCAAATTTTACTGTTTGTGGTTTCACAAACACCATAATTAAATAAATACAGAATGTATTATAATAATAGAAGATAGTGTATACACAATACACCATTTTATAAGCAACAGATTTAATTGCGTTGAAAAATGCCTGGAGAAACTACTTCTGGTCTGGGGAACTTTTAGAGACCTTCTAGGAATATCCCTAACAGTGTAGACTATAGAAGAAGATTCATTTCTGTCTGACACAGAGAGGAAGAAGGAAGTGTGTGTCTTGTCTTTGAACTTGTGATTCTGTGAAGAATGAAGGATTTAAGGGGTAAGGAGAGACACATTTTACAAGGTTTATTTCTTTTTATTATGTTCTTGATGTTGCTTTATTACTTACAATACTTTTGATTCTAATATATTATGTGTTGTAGGTTTCCATGATTGATAGTTAACCATCGAATTTTTTTTAGAGGTCTTTTATTGGCGAAGAATTTTTCATGAAAAGACATTTCTCGAAATGCTCTTTTTAGCATGTGGTGTTGATTCAATAGTCAGTGAAAATGTGAAAAGTTATTAGATGAGTTTTTTTCTAGATGTGACTTTTAACTTTTCGATTAACAATAGGATGGTGTATAACTATAGCTGTGTGATTTGAGTTCCAAATGGGGACACTGTAATCACCAATAATACAATTCTCTTGCTTTAGGGAACATCCATTGTCTCGCATCATTAGTTTAAAAGTCCTTGTCCAGCCACGCACACTAATTAGTCTCTCTCTCTCTCTCTCTCTCTCTCTCTCTCTCTCTCTCTCTCTCTCTCTCTCTCTCTCTCTCTCTCTCTCTCTCTCTCTCTCTCTCTCTCTCTCTCTCAAATCCATTGAAATACTAAATATTCGGAAGTGTATCCCTCAGCACATGTACTTACACAGAAGTGTTTGGTAGAATAAGAGGCTTAGTTTTGATCTAAAGGGACTATATACCACTAATAAATTGAAATAAAGTTTGAATTAAAACAGGAAATTATCGTGATAAAAGCACAAGTATAAGCATGGCTTTTTATTTAGATTTTTAGAGGATAAACTTGGGAAAACCTTTATATATATATATATATATAATATATATATATATATATATATATATATATATATATATATATATATATATATATATATATATATATATATATATATATGTATACACGCACATATATATATACAGTGGGAATCTTTATTTAAAGTTACAATTTACGTATCAAATTCCAAATGACTTAATTGTTACGTCATTTTTGCCTTTCTAGGTGACATAGACACTCTTGCATGAGTTGCTCATCTGGCAATAATCGTGACTTTTCTTAAATATTAATTGTTGTAAAAATAAAAAACCTGTCATAGGTTATAGGTTTCATTGCACACAAAAACTGGAGTCACCTCCTGAAACAATAGAAACAGCCACTATTACAACACGTACTACCTTACATGACAATAACAAACAAATGCATCAAAGTAAGGGCCAGACAACACAGGGACATCCACAAGCAATAATATGCGCGAAGACACAAGAATAGCAACATAATAAGCTGGTAAATGCAAGCAGAGAAACACAACGTACATGAGAGCATAAATGTAAAACTACATTGAACATATATTACCACAGTTTGATTTTGGAGTGTCCTTCTCCTAGAAGAGCTGCTTACCATAGCTAAAGAGTCTCTTCTACCCTTAACAAGAGAAAAGTAGCCACTGGGGGGCAAATGGGTTCAAATTATTGGAGCTAAGATACATATGTTTAATATAAATTACAGAGATTTCAAATATGCGACACCAATAGGCCTACTCAATGAGTCTTCACTGGACATACGAAAGACTAAATATATTATTAAGGCTTTCAAGTTCGACAATTTCACATTTTATATCTTAAAAAGTCTGTAATTGCTCGACAATTTGATAATACGTAAATATATTACGTGAATTTGCTTGTTGTTAACAGCAGCCCATAAACTAGAGGAACCTTCTCGCCTTATGCATTTATGCCGGGAAATATCTGCTGTCTCATTGGCTGATTGTCTGTGACGTCAGACCCTCGTATTTATGAATGAAGGTTATGTAGAAGGCCTAGGGGTGAAAAACCTATACGTATTTTAGATTAACCAGAGCTTGAAAAAATATATTTTACAAAAAATAGTCTTAATAATACTATTAATTATAAAATGAAATAAATAAAGAATCTTATTAAAGGCTGTAAATTAGATAAATAAGTTGTATTCGAAGGAATAATTGACTAACTTTCTGGCTACGATGATATATGTGTGTGTGTTCGTTTGTGCGTAAAGCCGTAGAAAAATCTATACGTATTTTAAATTAATTAGAGCTTGAAAAAATTATTTTACAGAAAATAATCTTAATAATACTATTAATTTCAAAATAAAATAAATAAGAAATCTTATTAAAGGCTGTAAGTTAGATAAATAAGTCATATTTGAAGGAACAATTGACTAACTTTATGGCTACGATGTTTCATGCGTGTGTTCGTTTGTGCGTGAACGAAGGCAACAACCAATCAAAGCTGAGGAAGATGTAGCCAATCAGAGGACTGGAATGTACCACCAAGAGTAACGGGAGCTTATGAGTTGCTGTTGGAGAAACCTGCCCAATTACCCGTAAATTTACATTAAAACGCTTACGAAAAACATTAATAGGATGAAAAAAAAAAACGTCAATAGCTACAGCGTTTGCGCGAAATGGCTCCCGTGAAGCTGATTTTTTTGTCAACAGCAGCTCATAAGTCGAAGGAACCCTCTCGTCTTATGCATTTTTAGCGCGAAATATCTGTCGACTCATTGGCTGAGACGTCCTCTGCTGTGATTGGTTGTAGTATGTGACGTCATGTATTTCCTCTGCTATGATTGGTTGTAATATGTGACGTCATGTACTCCCTCTGCTGTGATTGGTGGTTATATGTGACGTCAGGCAATAGTATTTATGAATGGATTCGTCTCGGTAGGAGTGAAGTATCTATACGTATTGCAGATAAAATTAGGTCTTATAAATTATATTTTTTCATAATACCAAACTTATGATAGAATTAATTTACTAATCAAATAGATAATGAATCTTGTTCAATTGCTTAAGCTGAATAAATACGTATTTTTGAAGGATTAAATTGTCTACGATTTGGCTACGATGTTAAACGATGTTACCTAGGGGTAAAAAAAACTATACGTATTTTAGATTAACTAGACTTTAAAAAATAAATTTCACAAAAAATAATCTTAGTCATATTATCTAATTTAAAATAAAATAACAAAGAATCTTATTGAAGGTTGTAAATTACATAAATAAGTCATATTTGAAGGAATAGTTGACTGGCTACGATGTTCTATGCATTTGTTCGTTTGTGCGTGAACGAAGGCAATAACCAATCACAGCTGAGAAGATACAGCCAATCAGAGCCCTGGAATATCCCGACAAGAGAGAGTTTCTGCGATTTATGAGCTGTTGCTCGAGAAATCAGTTACTTATTTATTACATTAATAGTTCAAAGGCTTTGGCATTATTTACTCGCTCGCCAACAGCAGCCACAATCCTGTGGAACCCTCTCGCCTTTATGTATATTTAGCGGGAAATATCTGTTGTCT
The DNA here is from genome assembly GCF_036898095.1 of Palaemon carinicauda. Taxonomy (NCBI): domain Eukaryota; kingdom Metazoa; phylum Arthropoda; class Malacostraca; order Decapoda; family Palaemonidae; genus Palaemon; species Palaemon carinicauda. Next base: position 99,671 of record NW_027171031.1, read on the forward strand.
CATCGGCTGCTTTGTCCTCTGCTGTGATTGGTGGTTACATGTGACGTCATAGAACTGTTCTTTTTGAATGAAATTACGTATCAGACCTGGAGGGGGAAATACCTATACGTATATCAGATGAATTAGGACTTAGATAATTAGATTTTATAAAAGTAACCTTATAAAAGTTAGTACTTCTTTAACCTATCAAATAAAGGCTCTTATTAAAGGCTGCAAATTAAATAAATACGCCAAATTTGAAAGAATAATAGTCTGAGAGCTTTGCCTTACAGTGGACTAGAAACGGTTACATTTGTTGTTGATATATATATATATATATATATATATATATATATATATATATATATATATATATATATATATGTGTGTGTGTGTGTGTGTGTGTATAAATCACTGACGTCCTATTGTCATATCATGCAACTTGGCGCCAAAATCTTTGCTAAAACCTCTAACTCATTCTAAAGGACGAAGCAATATGAAACTATCGCTCAATTCAGAAGAAAATTCCCAACTCGACCGGACGAAATAATATGAAAATATCGCTCAATTCAGAGGAAGAACAGAAAGGGTTCCAAGTCCGAGTGCTTTTAAAGTAACATCATCACCATAATAATAATAATAATAATAATAATAATAATAGTTTTTTTAATTAGATATACTTTTTGGCCTTTTCTTGTCAACATTGCTTATATATTTTTCATTGGCATTTTGTTTATTATAAAGCTTCATATATGGCAAAGGCATATAATAAGAATGGCAGACAATAGATGGACATTAAGAATAAATGGTAGTAGATTGGCCAGGGCACCAGCCAACCGTAGAGATACTACCGCTAGAGAGTCATGGGGTCTTTTGACTGGCCAGACAGTACTACATTAGATCCTTCTCTCTGGTTACAGTTCGTTTTCCCTTTGCCTACATATACACACCGTATAGTCTGGCCCATTCTTTACATATTCTCCTCTGTCCTCATACACCTGACAAAACAGATTACTAAACAATTCTTCTTCACTTTGGGTTACTGTACTTTAATTGTTCAGTGGCCATTTTTCTCTTGGTAAGGGTAGAAGAGACTCTTTAGCAATGGTAAGCAGCTCTTCTAGGAGAAGGACACTCCAAAATCAAACCATTGTTCTTTAGTCTTGGGTAGTGACATAGCATCTGTACCATGGTCTTCCACTGCCTTGGGTTAGAGTTCTCTTGCTTGAGGGTACACTCGGGCACACTATTCTATCGTATTTCTTTTCCTCTTGTTTTTTTAAAGTTTTCATAGTTTATATAGGAGATATTTGTTTTAATGTTACTCTTCTTAAAATATTTTATTCTCACTTTTTCCTTTCCTCACTGGGCTATTTTCCCTGTTGGAGCCCTTAGGCTTATAGCATCCTGCTTTTCCAATTAGGGTTATAGCTTAGCTTATAATAATAATAATAATAATAATAATAATAATAAATGAAAGAAAGATATATATATATATATATATATATATGTATATATATATATATATATATATATATGTATGTATTCAGAGAGAGAGAGAGAGAGAGAGAGAGAGAGAGAGAGAGACTAGCTGCTGACTGTATTATCCAAAGGTAAATAATTCCTTAAGACAAATTGAATACTGACATAACATGACTTGTCATTATTTAAATTGATCAATTGTAGCAGAGGCAAAAGTGAATAATGAGTGAATGAAAACTCAAGATGAATTTAGATAACCATCACAGACAGACAGACAGACACACATACACTATTATTCTTTGAAATTTCCAGACAAGGAGGTTTTCAATACGACGCAAATTACAAGACTACGAAGATCATTTTAATGTTTTTTTTTTTTTTTTAAATTAACCGATCTGACTTTTTCAATCTACTTTTTAATCCGCGAAAAGTAAGGTTTACATACCGAGATAGAGATATACGTAAAGGTAATTAATTCTTACTCATTTCCTCTCCCTTCGTTTAATATCTATCATTTCTTCTTATTCCCCTTCTTTCAACCCCCATCTTTTCCTGTATCCCAATTCTTTCGCAACAACAGTAATTTAATTAACGCCCAAACCAGCTGATTGACAGGAGGCCTTCTCCTCCCCCCCCTCAGACCGTGGGAAAAAGTGAGCCGATACTTACACGACCGAGCTCAAGCGAAAGAATTGAGATACGGGAAAAGATCTGGATTGAAAGATTGGGAATAAGAAGAAACAATGATAAATATTGGTCAAAGAGAGAGGAAAGAAGTAAGAACTGGTTGTCTTTACGTTCATCTCTATCTCGGCAAGTAAACCACATTTTTTTTTTTTGCACATGAAAAAGCTGATTGATAAAAAGTCATATCGGTCAATTTAGAAAGATATTAAAATGATCTTTGTAGTTTCGTAACTTGTGTCCAATTGGAGACCCCCTTGTCTGGATATTTCGAAGATGACAATGTGTGTATGTGTCTGTCTGTGATGGTTATTTAAATTCGTGTCCTCATTCCCTCATTATTCATTATCGTTTCTGGTACAACTGATCAATATAAGTAATGACAAGTCATGTTATGTCTGTATTTTAATTTGTTTTAAGGAATGATTTACCTTCAAATGATACAGTCAGCAACTAGATTCTCTCTCTCTCTCTCTCTCTCTCTCTCTCTCTCTATCTCTCTCTCTCTCTCTCTCTCTCTCTCTCTCTCTCTCTATATATATATATATATATATACATATATACATATATATATATATATATATATATATATATATATATATATATATATATATATATATAACGAAAATTGCATTTAATAGATAGTCTTAAAGAATAACAGAATACACACACACACACACACACACACACACACACATATATATATATATATATATGTGTGTGTGTGTGTGTGTGTGTGTATGTGTGCTTGTGTGCGCGCAGCATGATGGTTCTTGGGACAAGACTCATAATTAAGGAATTGCTGAAGTACTTTAGGGAAAACCGTATTCATTTAATAATGATATTGGTATTAATAATAATCAATTTTTGAAGAATTACGAGCAAAATATAACGTAATAAAGTTAATTTTTCTATTGAAATTAATTATACGATAAAACAACAATTTTGAAGGTCTTTATCCATTGTTTTAGAAAGGTTAATGTAACCATACTTAATTATATATATATATATATATATATGTATATATATATATATATATATATATATATATATATATATATGTGTGTGTGTGTGTGTGTGTGTATTGTTGTTGTGATACCTTAACGTGATTAAAGGGTTTGTGTATCACCATGACTAGCTATGCTAGTCAGGGCTACCCATACTAGGTTGGTTTACTGTGCGCAATCAGACTAAAGTATCCCACCATCACCAATCTGCATTGGCTAGCGTGGTTATGAAAATGGCTAAACCCCAGACATGAATAAAAGAATAACGACATGTCTGAGGCTTTTGTCCTGCAGTGGACTAGGAACAGCTGCATTTATTGTTGTTGTGTGTGTGTTTGTAAGTGCGTGTTTATTATTATAGATTCTATTTACTCGTATTGTGAGAATTTTTCTAAATGATAATGACTTGATCGAACACCATTCAATCTTTGGAAATTTATTTTAATATAAACGATATTATTATTGTCTTTGCTTAGGTCTAATGCCACTTGAATTACTCCATGGAGAATAGTGCATTCAGTACACCTCACGCAATGCACTGTAGGCATTACTTGACAGTCTTTCCAGTTTGCTGTTAAGGTTCTCTAACTATCTTATATATATATATATATATATATATATATATATATATATATATATATATATATATATATATATATATCCTTTCTGAGTGGTAACACCTTAACGTGGTGAAAGGGTTTGTGTATCGCCATGATCAGCAAAGCTGTACTAGTCAGGGACACCCATACTAGGTAGGTTTGCTCTGAGGGATCAGACAAAAATCTCCCACCATCACCAATCCACACTGGTCAGCGTGGTGATGAAAACTAGCCAAACCCCAGACATGAATAATAACATATCTGAGGCCTTTGTCCTGCAGTGAACTAAGAACAGCTGTTTCTAGTCTACTGCAGGACAAAAGCCTCAGACGTGTCTTCATTCGTGTCTGAGGTTTGGCTAGTTTTCATCACCAGGTTGGCCAGTGTGGTTTTTTGTCTGATCGCTCATAGCAAACCAACCTAGTATGGGTGTCCCTGACTAGTACAGCTTTGCTGATCATGGCTATACACAAACCCTTTCACCACGTTAAGGTTCTCCCACTCAATATATATATATATATATATATATATATATATATATATATATATATATATAGTATATATATATATATATATATATATATATATATATATAGTATATATATATATATATATATATATATATATATATAGTATATATATATATAGTATATATATATATATATATATATATACCTTAATTCAAATAGTTCATATTTTGGAAAATTATTTAAATAAAAATACTATTATTATTGTCTCCAGGAATTTTAGGCTCACCCTTCAATATGACGTGGGCATACCCATCGGTAAAATGTTTGCAAATAAAGATTGCAAATAAAGATTTTTAATCTTTTTATTATTATTATTATTATTATTATTATTATTATCCAAGCTTCAACCCTAGTTGGAAAAGCAAGATGCTATAACCCTAAGGGCTCCAACAGGGAAAAACAGCCCAGTGAGGAAAGGAAATAAGAAAATAAATAAATGATGAGAACAAGTTAACAATAAATCATTCTAAAACAGTTGCAACATCAAAACAGATATGTCCTATATAAACTATCAACAACATCAAAAACAAATATGTCATATATAAACTATAAAAAGACTCATGTCAGCCTGGTCAACATAAAAACATTAAAATACGCTTTTGCGTTTGTGCATATTTATATATGCGTAACCTTGTTTTGGGATACGGATGCTTTTTTTCAAATTTTCATTTCATAATATTCTTATCATTCATTATTCATGGATGCATTGATTTTTTCTATTAATTGATTTATAAACTTATATGTTTATTATTCACTTTTATTAGTTGTAGACACTAATGGAATAAATTATAGATGAAAACAAGTCCTGAAAATTGGTTTTAATCCCACCAGCCAATAGGACAAGGGCTTCCAAAGCCTTTTGCCAGATTACGAAGCTTTCAGCCAATAAGAAACGACAAAAGAAAAACCTGGCAAAGTGTAGGTCTCTGATTGGCCAAAGCACCAATTCCTACTTTTGAAGAAAGTCACTGTGATTCTGGTCCTCTGAAGCTGAAGACGTACGGTGGTCAAGGTGAGCTAGTGGTGAAAAATACAACGTATTTACTATTTTTATTTATATTAGGGCGATGTTTTTTATTTTTTATAAACGTTAGAGGTTCGATTATAGTCAAAAGAATACCGGAATAATAATTTTCGACAAATACTTTGAGCCGGTGACGTCTAGAAGGGTTTTGGTCGGCCATTACACCATAAAATTTTTTTTTAAAAAATGTCCTTTTCGAGTTTTGTGAATATACTGAGCTACCGAAGACAATGTTCATATTATTTTAATATAGGATCGTGAAACAAAATTGCAGTGTTAATACCACTAATAAGAATTTGGCAATTAAGAGAAAAGGCTCAACATGGTACTTTTTATGGGGATAAACACCAAGGAATTGTCCGGCCCTTTTGGACAAAATTTTTAATGTACTTTTTTTACGTTTATGTATTAAAGGTGACGTTCGAAATAGTGCAAACCAAATGACATAACTATCCAGTATAAATATATACATTAGCCTAATCTCTCATTCGACTAGGCTTCGTAAATCTTATAAAAAGGACTGTGTTTTATACATACACAGTATGAATACTAACACGTTAAACATACGCTTTAGAACCTATACAACTATTTATAGTTACCCTTAATATTATTGTATTTAGATTGTATTTTGATTGTATTTTCATTGGTTATTATAGAAAATACTGTAATATATTTGTATTGAGAAATATTATATAAAGCTTTTCACGTGAGATATAGGATGTTAAAAGAATCGGAAATGTCTTTTTATTCGGGATATTTGCTAATTTTCAATATATATGCGTTTCGTTATTTTCCCGAAGGTAATTTAAGTTTCCACGATCTACATTGGCGTGTAATGAACTGTTTCTGACTTGCGTATAGTGACCCTTTAGTTGGTGTCACTCGGACAATTTAGCGTAAACGGTTTTGTCCAGTTTTGTTGGACACAAATATGACGGACAAAAGTTGTCCGGTTGTGAACTGTGGAAGGGTTTGGCTCAGAAATTAATTACCTTTTATTTTATATATTCTTTTTTTTTTTTTTTTTTTTTTTTTTTTTTTTTGTGATTCACATATCTCAAAACTATTTGACCGAATCTCATGAAATTTTGTTGGATGATTGGCCATGATCCAAGGACAAATTGATTAGATTTTGGGAGTGATTAAGGTTAAAGGTCAAGGTCAGGAAAAAGGTAAAAAACGATCTTTTTGTTATATCGTGCACAATTTTTATCCGATTTGCCTAAAACTAGTGTCAAAATGTGCGTAATTCCATTGCCTATTTTGAGATGTTGGCGAAGGTATGCGCTCTACCGAGTGCTCTTTCTAGTCAATGATTTTATTTCCTTCATGACTCTTATATCCATAAGTGGAGATATTTATATTTGGTTGTATAAAGCGCTCCAAGTGCTTCGATAATGTGGATTTAACAAACACTCATTACTCTGTGTGATACGCCAAATACTTGAAGAGAGTATGCTGTACAATAAACTGATTTTGTAGGTCCTATAGTGAGTAGGATTCCCCTGTGATAGGACTTGGAGAGCAGTAACCCTAAAAGCAAGCAAGCAAAGGACTAAAGCTAATTGTTTACGCAATGGGAGAAGTGATATTAAATGTTCGAGCATCGATACGCAATTGTATACGCCTTACCTCCGGCTGCTATCATATAATTTTGCGTATAGTAACTGTGTTTTGGTGTGATCAGTAAGCCTACTCACTTTGTATTTTATGTGAAGTGAGCAGGAATTTCAGATTTGAGAGAAGAATATGTGGAAATTATGCTGGTGATTATAATAATACGAAAGAATGTACTTCGAATTTCTTTAAGTATATTTCTCTCTCTCTCTCTCTCTCTCTCTCTCTCTCTCTCTCTCTCTCTCTCTCTCTCTCTCTCTCTCTCTCCTCTCTCTCTCTCTCTGCTTCCCTAATCCTATCACTCAATGCAACCCTGCGCACTACGAACCTTTCAAGATCAGTTTGTCGTACTTATACGCTCTTAGGTATTTTGCGTATCAATGCGTAGTTTGTTAATTGTCAAATCCACATTATATTAACATTTCGGAAGCCCCCCCCCCCATAACTTGCCCTCTCTCGGAATATGGAAGAAATTATGCGTGTATGAATGGGTAATTTCAGTTATCTTAGCTTGGTCGAAGTCATTACCTCCGCCAACGAAGTTGGAAGGAGGCTATGTATTCCGTTGTTTGCGCGGTTGTGTTAGCGTGTTTGTTTGTGAACAGCTTCCTTGACACAATTTTAATCGTGGAGTTATGAAACTTGCAAGGATTAAATGTTATGTAAAAAAGCTGGAAATTATCAAATGCTGGTCAAGGTCACGGTCAAGCAAAATGTCCTATTCCCGTAATCAGCCATAAGTTTGGATATCGTTGTCACGGACTGAAAACTTAGTTCATATTTGAGTGTATGAAAATCCCCTCCAATTAATACATGTCAATTTAACCATGTTTCAGATAATATTATGTCGAAATATTTCTTATTTATCAATTCTTGAATTTCAATAGACCTATTACTAACAGATTGCAAAGGAACTGCAAATTTGTTTCCTTCGCCAAACCCAGAGGTTTTGCGAAGGGCGTGTGTTTAAGCTGTCATCGTTTGCTGGTTAGGGTAACTTAAAATTGATTGCCATAAGAATTAAATTCTTTTATTAGCATTTTTATCCTTTAATTGGTTTTGGCATTGAAATTATTTAAATATAAATCAGTAAACATCGTTTACAATTATATATTGTAAACAATAGCTTGGGTCCTTCAAGATAAAGAAAAACTATAATTATTAAGCTATTGTTTAACCATTAGGTGTGAGGGCCTTAAATATTTCACTTTCACTTTAAAGGATACTGCTTTTATGGTCCTATACAGAAGGAGATTCCTACTCTCTACTGAGACGAAAGGCAGAAAAGATAGGAAAAAGTGTGCCTCTATATATCTGGACTAATAAGATTACTACATTTCAACCACTTAATGTACAATGCTCTAATTCTCGGCTTTCCTATTAGCACAGATCTCATGGAATCTAAGTAATCACTGTTAAATATTTACCGCAAAAAAACTGTAAAAATTGGAATAAGTGTTGCCAGACATTTGCCGTTTTATAAACGGATATATTGACGTAAAGGAGTGATATTACGGTCACCAACCCGTAATAGATTACGACAAAGTAGGATAAAAATTACGGTCGCCTGTATTTTACTGAAATGAGGCTTAGAGCAATCTATTTTTACGGAGAATTTCCGAATAAACTTGCTGTTCTTTTTAAGCAATACTCTCTCTCTCTCTCTCTCTCTCTCTCTCTCTCTCTCTCTCTCTCTCTCACTCTCTCTCTCTCTCTCTCGGTCGCCTGTATTTTACCTAAACACGGCTGAGAACAGTATATTTTTACGGATAATTTCCAATTAAACTTACGGTTTTTTAAACAATCTCTCTCTCTCTCTCTCTCTCTCTCTCTCTCTCTCTCTCTCTCTCTCTCTCTCTCTCCTCTCTCTCTCTCTCTCTCTCTACTGAAACACGGCTGAGAACAGTAAATTTTCACGGAGATTTCCGATTAAAATCACGATTATTTTAACAGTATGCTTTTTATGTATTTTGCGTATCTTAACTGCGTAATTTGTGTTAATTGTCAAATCCACATTATCGAAGCACTTAAAAAGCATGCGTATATGAGGGAGGGGTCATTTCAGTAGTCTTAGCCTTGTCGAAGTCATTTAACCCTATTTCAGATAATGACGATAAAATCAAAATAATTCTCGTTTATCAAATCTCGATTTTGAATAGTTTTGTTAACCAATTGCGTAGGGGTTGTGGTGGCCGATGTGGTAACGTCCCTGACTGGCAGACTGGGGCTCGAGCCCCGCTCAAAATCGTTAGTTCCTTTGGTCGTTGCAACCTCACCATCCTTGTGAGCTAAGGATGGCGGGTTTGGGGGAGGCTATGGGTCTATCTGCTGAGTCATCAGTAGCCATTGCCTGGCCTTCCTCGGTCCTAGCTTGGGTGGAGAGGGGGCCTTTGGCGCTGATAAATGCATATATGGTCGGTCTCTAGGGCATTGTCCTGCTCGATAGGGTAATATCACTGTCCCTTGCCTCTGCCATTCGTGAGGAACCTTTAAACTACATATTTATTTTAAGTCTTTGTGAATCTTTGCAGGACTTGTCAGTTTTAAAAGTCCCATTTGACCAAGGTGTCACCTGCTCTGGACACTTCAGCCTCATTATATATGGCATAACGCTTAGCTGAAGGGCTATTGGTACCTTGTCAGTTTTTCGATCTGTCCAGCAAAGGTCGTTCACCCGAAGGGTGGGAGGACGGAGAATATACACTAGTCTTCAGTATTACATGAATTTAAAGGTTAATGTCAACTTAATTTTGCAATTTTATATTTAAGATATTAATAATAACGATAAATAATTTGGTGATCAAATTACACCAGCCTTTTTTTCTGTATTAAAATTGGTTATAACTCTGTTGAGTCTCTTGTCAGGCTGAGAGGAACATAGAGAAGAAAGCTCGCCTTTTTTTTTTTTTTTCATTTGTTTAATGTCGGCTATCCCACCAAAAATTAGGATAGTGCCTTGGTATACGTATGTAAAATTGGTTATAAGTGATCCAGTTGTCTTTATTACAATTAATTCTTCGTTGATGATCTGCGAGCTGTGAAATTTGTGTCGAAGATGTGATTAAAACTGTGGCTAAAGTTTTAATGGCTAGAGGACTTCTGTTTCACCCTGTGATAGTTAAATTGTGTATCAACTCGACAAGGAAATTGGGAGCCGAAACAAATGTCGGATTTATTATCGTAATGTATTAAGAATTGAATGTGTGAATGTAGTTCTCACTCAAATCAAGTTTTATACAGACAGGTAAAAGAAAGACACTTAAAATTTCTAGATAGATTTGTGAAAAGTTGGTTCTGAAATATTTGAATTGAAACATGCGAAGAACTAGAGGGGGCACTCAGTAGAGTGCAGACCTCCCGCCCCAGCAGCTTATTTCTCGACATTTTGTTCCACCTTGACCTTGATCTTTGACCTTAATATGTATTTAAATTGCGTAGATTTTCATACTCTCAGATATGAACTAAGGTTGAAGTCTGTGACAACGATGTCCAAAACTTATGGCTGATGACGTGAATTGGACATTTTGCTTATCTGTGACCCTTGACCTTCCAAAATTTAATCATTTCCAGCCCCTTTTACATAACAGTTAATCCCTGCAATTTTCATTACTGTACGATTAAAACCACACGACACACAAAACCAAACAACAGGGGGTAAAAACATAACCTACCTCCTCCTACTTCGTTGGCGGAGGGAACTATTGAATGCGAAACCTATAGTTTTGATGGGTCTATTTAGATTTGGTGAATTTCGTAGCAAAGATCTCTCTCTCTCTCTCTCTCTCTCTCTCTCTCTCTCTCTCTCTCCTCTCTCTCTCTCTCCTCGAAACATTTCCCTCTTGAATCTGACGGGTAGAATCTGGCCAATGGGTGAATATTATGTAAACTGTAATTAAAGATGAGTTCGTCAAATTAGCATTAAGTGGTGTGTATGCACGTAGTACATAATACACAATCAACCTTGATACATAGTACACGCTTATTCGTTTGTTAATTACTGTAATGGGTCGCTCAAATGTGCAATGAAGTGTAGACAGCTGTTACGTCGTAGAGGGCTGTGGGTGGTTCTTTTGATGGGGAGGGGGGGGGGGCTGTAACTCGGTGTGCGCGCGCGCACGTGTGTGTGTGTGTGTTTGGGAAGGGGGAAAAGCGGGGGAGGGGTGTTCTCAGTTTATTCATATATATATATATATATACACACATATATATATATATATATATATATATATATATATATATATATATATATATATATATATATACATTTATGTATAAGTATATATTTGTATATGTATGTATATGTGTATATATATGTATATGTATATATGTGTATATATATATACATATATATATATATACATACATATATATATATATGTATAAGTATATGTATGTATATATATATTATATGTATAAGTATATGTATGTATATATATATACATATATATATATATATATATATATATATATATATATATGTATATTATATATATATATATACATAACTTTGTCAGTAATTAATGGTCATGAAAGAAAAAAGTATTTGCTTGGTAAACCTAATTTTAGTTTGTGTAGTCCTTAATGAAATCCTACGTTTATTAAATTGTCCTATGACTCTTTTTATTCATAGTAATAGGAATATTAATAGTATTACCTATAAAATTCATAGATAAAAAGTAAACAAAACTACATAGATTTTGCTTAAATGAATGTTTGGTTCCAAGAAATAATTATGCATGAGGAAAATGACACTCCAACTCGTTAGGAATTACATTTTTTACAAGTGTAATTTATATACATAAACCGTTGGTGTATTGTGCAATTCGTTACTGAAGATTTAAGCCTTATTAATGTCTAGTTGTTAATTAAATATTTTTTAGGGATTTTTACGTCAGTGTTTTTATTGTAACAGAAATTTCTTAGTGATTTGAACATTCGGCTGTAGTTTGTATGTTGAATTTGGTACAAATTTAATTAAATGTTTTGATATTAGCCTTTCTTATAAACGAAGTTGAGTTTGATAATTTATGAGAAATTTGGAAGATATATACAAGGTCTTAGAGAGAGAGAGAGAGAGAGAGAGAGAGAGAGAGAGAGAGGAGAGAAGAGAGAGAGAGAGAGAGAGAGAGGTGGGGGGACTTTATTATCGACTTGGGCAAAGTCAGAAGGTGTTTTGGGAACAAAATCTGAAAGCTATCATGACGTTACACGACACTAGCACGATTCCTGGTTTAGAAATGCCGTGCAGTGCATCGTGTCAGTTATTAAAGTCTTCGTGTGAAGTGTGTGTGAGGGTGCAGGGGTACTGAGATTAACCATTTGAAATGTCAAAAATCTGGTACGTATAAATTCTCGTGCTATTTTGCCAATTTTTTCGTGCAATTTTACCAATTTTCGTGCAATTTTACCAATTTTTCGTGCAATTTTACCAATATTCGTGCAATTTTGCCAATTTTCGTGCAATTTTACCAATTTTCGTGCAATTTTACCAATATTCGTGCAATTTTACCAATTTTCGTGCAATTTTACCAATATTCGTGCAATTTTGACAATTTTCGGGCAATTTTACAAATTTTCGTGTAATTTTACCAATTGAAGTGCTATTTTGCCAATTTTCGTGCAATTTTAACCAATTTTCGTGCAGTTTTGCCAATTTTCGTATAATTATTACAAATTTTCGTGCAATTTTTACCAATTTTCCCTGCAATTTTACCAATTTTCGTGCAGTTTTGCCAATTTTCGTATAATTTTACCAATTTTCGTGCAATTTTACCAATTTTCGTGGTTTTTACCAATTTTCATGGATTTTTACCAATTTTCGTGCAATTTCACCAGCTTCCGTACATTACAAATGTTTGAACCATTTTGTCTTACCGGTTTTTCTAACGTTTCAAGTGTCACACAACGTTTTCTCTATGCATACATAAAGTGGAATCTTGTTTTCCCGAAATGTATAAGTCATAGATTTCAAGAATGGGGTTTTTAGTAAACAACCATTTAAAATGTTACCGGCATTTTTTACGAATATACGGCTAACACCGTCCAAAATATTATTTATACCTATATTTAAGTTCTATTTTAGTTTATTGTAATTATTTTTATTATATTCTGGCTCGTTGTCTGCGCATGTTTAACTAGTCGATTTATTAGAAACGTAAAGCAGGCTAACTACATCCTGTTGACACAAGTCAATTGGTTTAAAACTTACGTACGTTATTTAATAGACCAATGTTCTCTCTCTCTCTCTCTCTCTCTCTCTCTCTCTCTCTCTCTCTCTGAGAACCTTCCTGCCTTTCGGTCTCTCTCTCTCTCTCTCTCTCTCTCTGAGAACCTTCCTGCCTTTCGATCTCTCTCTCTCTCTCTCTCTCTCTCTCTCTCTCTCTCCTCTCTCTCTCTCTCTCTCTCTCTGCCTTTCAATCTGCTGAATTGGGATTCGAGATCCACTCAAGTACGATGATTTCCTCGTATTTATTGAATAGATAAATTTCCTAAATACGTACTAAATATCCTTGTTCATTCCCCCAGTACCAATTTCCTGTTGGAGTCTTTGGGCTTATAGAGTCCTGCTTTTTCAACCAGGGCAGTGACTTAGCTAATAATAATAATAATAATAATAATAATAATAATAATAATAATAATAATAATAATAATAATAATAATAATATGATTTATTGACTGTTTTGTTGACCCTCTGTTATACATCGCTTCAATTTTTCATTTTGTTAAATGATCTTGAAAAGTGAATGATCATTAGAAATCACATCTCGATGAACTGGCTGCCAAATTAGATCAATTTCTTAAGCGGTGTTGGCCCTTATTATTTTTGTATTTCTTACGATACTACAACAACAGCTTCATATTAACATGTCTTATTGCTAAATCGGGTTACTTATCTACTTAGTTCATTGGCTACATATATACTTACTTCCTTGGTTACTTATCTACTTACCTAATTACTTACAATGGTACTTGCGGAAAGTTTATGTGGTCTCATGCCACACTGAAATCTTGGACACAAAGTAGGATTCGCTAGATCTTATGTCACGTACAAAGTTAAAAGCTTCAATCTCAAATATTTGAAGAATTATATGCAGTAGTTAATATCAATTATCCAATCTACCTTAACGTAACTCAGAGAAAACAAGAAAATAATTAATTTTCCTTAAACACTTAAATCATTATTAGTGGTCATGTTGGAAATTATCCATTGAAAATTTGCTTATCATAATCAGCTTCATATTTGATACTAATAATGTATTTTTCTCTTTTTACAGATGGTGTGATTGACAGGAACAGGTAAGAGGGTATTACCGAGACTTTTAAAAGCTAGGAAATTTTGTTAATAAAAACCCAGTCGTTAATGATGGTCCCCCAGGAGACACGAAGTCGATTTAAGAACAAGTTTGCATCTCATTTATTAATACATCTTTTATTGTGTAAATCTAGATATCCTTCTGTGTGTCCTGGCTGGTGACGTCTGCATGTGGAAACCTGGCGGTGGTACATATTAAAGGATATCAGCTCCTTTAATGTAACGCAAGCATGTGGCATCAGTACTGACTGGTGGTTGCGTAGATTTCAATACTTCTCTTGTAACGTAAGAATTTAGATTCAGTTTATATTAGATCTTTGTATTTTAGTTACTTTGTTTCACTTGTATATTAGATGTGAAATTCTGTTTATACTGGGCACCGCGCTTGTGGGGTTGGGCCTTGTCCGGCTGACGTTCTGGCGAGTATCTATTCTCATGAATCTGAAACCACAAACCTTTAACCTTTTTAAATAATCTGTCAGTGAAATAAGTCAATATTTCCTTGCCAAAACACAAGAAAAATGATAGACATGCAGAGTATAGTGGAGTCTCTGATTGGCTAAAGTCAATCTTCGACTAAGGGCCCCACTTTTGGGGAATTTGTCACAAATCGGGGATTTCTGCTGTTCAGGGACATAAAACTTGGGTACATGATCAATATCTGTCTTGGTTTTGGGGGGAGGGAAAATGTATTTTTAGCACTCAAATATCCTTATGTCAATTAGAATTTAGCAATCATTTTCTCTCTATATTTAACAACTGAAATTTGGTTTTCGATATGTAAGGTTAGTTTATAGTAATATTTAATGATGACAATTAAAATTTGGCTTCAGTATGTAAGGTTAGTTCATAATAATATCTAGTTACTATGACGCTCAATATTGTTATAGGTTTACGAATATATCTTAATAGGACACATTGAAAAGACACAAATAGTTAATAGGACACATTGAAAAGACACAAATAGTTAATAGGACACATTGAAAAGACACAAATAGGCTCTGAATATTCTATTAGTGTTTGTGGTATCATAAAGAAATTTATGAAAAGTCAATACATTTTATATTAAGTTATAAGATGCAAGTTTGTCAAATGATTATTTCTGATAGAATTGTTAAATCTTATTCAGGGGAATTCTAAAGGCTTGTCGAGAGATGTATTTTTCGTCAGTAAAAGATTCATTCTAGTCATAGACTCGGAAAATAGAGTCCAGGTTTTTAAACAAGCGCTTTTAACTGGGGGGTGTGATTGGCCTATGTGGTGACGTCCCTGACTGGTGTTCCCCAGGACTAGGGTTCGAGTCCCGCTCAAACTAGTTAAAGCCAGCTTACACGAGGATAGTTTACTGGCGCCAATAACTAATAGCAATAACCTTTATAGGATAGTAAGCCTTTGCTTTGCTGAGTAAACTATCCCCGAGTAAACGAGCCTTTAGTCCCTTTGGTCGTTGCAACCTCACCATCCTTGTGAGCTACTGATTGGGGGTTTGGGGGAGCCTATAGGTCTATCTGCTGAGTCACCAGCAGCCATTGCCTGGCCTTCCTTGGTCCTAGTTTGGGTGGAGAGGTTGCTTGGGCGCTGATCTTGTGTATAAATTGTCAGTCTCTAGGGCATTGTTCCGCTTGGTAGGGGCAATATCACTGTCCCTTGCCTTTGCCATTCATAAGCAGCCTTTAAACCTTTAATGGGGCGGTAAGAGCATATACTTTTCAGGTTGATTTTTCAGACGCTTTCTCGAATTTTTATGGCTTTCAACTCATAAGAATTTGAATAAGCAGCGATTTTCTTACAAAAGACTTAAATTGGCGAAAAATTGTTTTTTATTTTGACGTTTGACAAAATAGTTTTTTTTTTTTTTTTTTTTTTTTTTTTTTTTTTTAAAGCGTGATAAGTTCCAAATCTGAGATTGCTCGAGACAGTCATTTTCTATTTTTTTGAGAGCATTTCAGTCTAGTTTTTAATCGTAGATGTTGGTAAAGAAAGAAACGGAGGCATTAGCCTACCAGTGCTGGTTTCTAGGCCTATATTCCTTTTTAAAGCCATTGATGAAATGAGAAGGCCGCATTTTCGTAGAATCTAATCAATATTTTACTGGAAAATTACGGTTCTGAGTTCTAGTTACATATTCTCTTTTGATTCGGGAGGAAAAATGCGAATTTTCTCATATTTTGAAGGTTGTGAAAACTGTTGGTGGCGATGAAATGTTGTAAAATACTGTTTAATTACCTCCGCCAACGAAGTTGGAAGGAGGTTAGGTTTTCACCCCTGTGTATGTGTTTTATTTTATTTTTTTAATTTTTTTAGTTTTAATATTTTTTTTTTTTTTGTGAACAGCTTCCTGGCCACAATTTCAATCATAGACTAATGAAACTTGCAGGGATTAACTGTTATGTAAAAAGCTGTAAATGAGTCAATTTTGGAAGGTCAAGGTCAAAGGTCAAGGCCACAGTCAAGCAAAATGTCAATTCACGTAATCAGCCATAAGTTTGGACATCATTATCACAGAGACTTCAAACTCGGTTCATATTTGAGTGCAGGAAAATCTACGCCAATTAATACAAGTCAAGGTCAAAGGTCAAGGTCAAAGGTCAAGATCAAGGTCGAGAAATAAGCTGCATTGGTGGGAGGTCTGCGCTCTACTGAGTACCCCTCTAGTTTTGGTGTATTTTGGCCTTCAAAAGCATAAGAAGGAACCGTGAATTTGATGTGATTGGTGTATGAGTTATTTTGACGTAGAGGTATACAAACATACATACATACATACATACATACATACATACAAATTAATTCATTTGTTGATATGCAAATACAGTCTGTGAGTTCTTCAACATACATATATAACATAAATACTTCCAAATACCTCAATATTTTATGAATAGACCCAAATTAAACCTTCTTCACTCACACATTTTTTAAGTTGTTATAGTTTATATATGAACGATCTTTAATGTTAATACTGTTATTCAAATGTTTTATTTTTAATTATTCATCACTTCTCTTGTAGTTTATTTCCTTGTTTTCCTTCCTCACTATGCTATTTTTCCCTGTTGGAGCCCTTGGGCTTATAGCATCCTGCTTTTCCTACTAGGGTTGTAGCTTGGATAATAATAATAATAATGATAATAATAATAATAATAATTATAATAATAATAACTAGGAGAAATAATAATAATAATAATAATAATAATAATAATAATAACGAGGGGTCTCTTAGTAGAACGCAGACCTCCGCTATGGCAGCTTATCTCTCCACCTTTTACTCGACTTTGACCTTGACCTTTGACTTAGGAGTTTCAAAATTGAATCACTTCCAAGTCTCAACATAATTAATCCCTGAAAGTGTAACTACTCTATGAGCTAAAACTGTGACCCGGAAGTTGTTCACAAACAAACAGACAAACAGGGGCGAAAACATAACCACCTCCCTACTTCGTTGCGGAGGTAATAATAGGAGTACATAGAAATGACTAATTCACTTTACTCCCTTGAAGGGCAGTTTTTCTGGTCCTATCACTAAGGGAAACCCTATGTTTTATAGAACCTACATCGTCAGTTTATCGTATACATTGTAATGTATTTAGTGTATACATACTGTCCCTGATAAGTGAGCTATACACAATTATTTGTTTGAATATTGTTTCCACAATCTCATTAAACGGTAGCCCTAAGAAATTCAGCCTTTGCATTCTAAATTCTTTCCTTGGTGTCTACAACCTAGTTTAGGCAGATGGCATTATCAGCCACGCCCACCAGTTACTCCCAAAACTCATGCTCTCTCTCTCTCTCTCTCTCTCTCTCTCTCTCTCTCTCTCTCTCTCTCTCTCTCTCTCTCTCTCTCTCTCTCTCTCAGCCAATGAAGGCAATCTAATTTATTAAATGAATAACAAATGCAGACAACAACCACCTCTTCACGCTTAGTCCAAATCAGTCCTGAAGTAACGGATTCAAAACTGGAATTGAAGAGATACACTACCACTCAATGTTATAATTTGTTTACATACAAAATAGAAAATGCTTGGAATAGACTTCCAGCGGATGTAGTAAACAGTAACACGGTAAACGAGTTCAAGAATAAGTTAGACAACATCATAAAAACTCAGAACTGTTTGATTTCGGTGTCCCTTCAATATTGTCAAAAACAACTTTGCAATATTCTTATTCTCAGAGTAAAGCAAACGCAACTAGAGGGGCACTCAGTAGAGCGCAGACCTTCCCCCGGCAGCTTATTTCTCGACCTTTTGCTAGACTTTGACCTTGACTTTTAACCTTAACATGTATCAATTGGCGTGGATTTTCATACTCAAATATGAACCAAGTTTGAAGTCTGTGACAACGATGTCAAACTTATGGCTGATTACGTGACTGTGGCCATGACCTCGACCTTTGGCCTTGACCTTCCAAAATGTAATCATCTCCAGCTTTTTACATAACAGTTAATCCCTGCAAGTTTCATTACTCTACGGTTAAAATTGTGTCCAGAGGGGTGTCACAAACAAAACACACAAACAAATTACACACATACACAAAGGTGGTAAAACATAACCTTCCATCATCGTTGGCGGAGGTAAATTATGTCAGGAGGTGGGAGTTCCTTAGTCTGTAAAATTAGAAGGTCTTTTTTTTTTTTTTTTTTTTTTTTTTTTTTCTTAAATTTATGAATTCAAGGCCATATTTTGACAAGGGCACTTCAGTCCTTCGACAAAGCCAACCCAGCGCAGGTTCTCGCTTGGTCCTATCTTTGTGAAGTAGTAGATTAAAAATATCCTTTTTACTCCCACCAACGAAGATGGGAGGAGGTTATGTTTTCGCCCCTATTTGTTCATTTGTCTGTTTGTGAACACCTTCCTGACTACAATTTTACTCATATGATAATAATACCTTCAGGGATTAATTGTTATGTTGAGTCGTGGAACGGATTTCATTTGAAAGTTCCAGGTCTAAGGTCAAGGTTGAGCAAAAAGGTCTACAGAAATAAGCTACCTTGGCGGAGGTCTGCACTCTATGCTTTTCTAGTTTAATTCGGTTTTGATTGGTACGTACCTTGACGTCTCTCTCTCTCCTCTCTCTCATCCTCTCTCTCTCTCTCTCTCTCTCTCTCTCTCTCTCTCTCTCTCTCTCCCTCTCCCTCTCTCTCTATCTCTCTCTCTCTCTCTCTCTCATATTATTTGAAGGTATTAGTCATAAAATCATTTGAAACATTATGACGTAGATTATATTCCCAGAAACAGATTATTTATAGGTTTAGATTAAGTCGTCCTTATGTCAGCTCATGCAATTAAACAAGTATTTGGTGGAATAAGGGACCCTATACTAACAAGACATCGAAATTCAGTTTAAAGTGAAGCAGGAAATTGCCGTGAAAAAAAGCATAAATCAAAACAAGGTGTTTTCTTAACTTATTTTTCTTAGAAAATATTCTTGGGGAAACTGAAAATTGAAATGATTTGTTTTGTATTAAACTGCAATATTTTTTCCTCATTATAATATTATCGGATAGGTATAAACAACCTCATTAGTTCATTAATGACTAAACTTTTACTGCAAGTGGGTGGGGGGGTGTCCCTTGTCCTTTTTTTCGACCTATATCTATCTAGTTACAGTATATCTCTATCTATCTATCTATCTGTCTATCTATCTAGGGGCCATGTCCTGGACGTAGACTGTCAATATCTATCTAGTTATATTATCTATCTATCTATCTATCTATCTATCCAGGTGCCATGTCCTGGACGTAGACTGTCAATTGCCTCCACCTGGTCCTCTCTCTCTAGCTCTCTGTACAAATTGTCCAGCTGTTACATTCTCATTTACATCCTCCAGTAAGCTGTACAGAAACTGTTTCCTTTGCGGCCTCTTGCTCTTCTCCTCTCTATCTTTCCCGTAAGGCACAAAGTTCTGATCTTTCCTTATGACATGTCCTAGAAATTCCATCTGCCTCCTCCTTATCCCTTTTAGAAGTGATCTTCCCGGATTCAGTCTTCTCAATACCTTCTCATCTCTCTCTCTCTCTCTCTCTCTCTCTCTCTCTTCCTCTCTCTCTCTCTCTCTCTCTCTCTCTCTCCGCCCCATGGAATCTTCAACATTTTTCTGTACAACCATAATTTAGCTGCATTTTATTTCATTTTTCGACCAGTCAAATCAAATGGTTTTCTCCATATTTGCTCTTCGTTACGAAGACGGCCTGACCCACTCGTAAGGTGAATTCTTACCTCCGCCAATGCAGATGGGAGGAGGTTAAGTTTTCACCCCTGTTTGTGTGTGTGTGTATGTATGTATGTTTATGAACAGCTTCTTGGCCACAGTTTTACTCACAGAGTATTGAAACTTTCAGGGATTAATTGTTATGTTGAGTCGTGGGGGTGATTGCATTTTGAAAGTCCTAGGTCAAAGGTCAAGGTCGATCAAAAGGTCAAGAAATAAGCTGCCTCGGACGTCTGCCCTCTACTGAGTGCCTCTTTAGTTTTTAAATAAGTTTTTAATCTAAAAATATGAATTCTTGTATAGTGATAAACGCACTTAACAGTTCGTTTAGTATAAAAAGTAAAAAGCTGAATTCGTTTTGCATGAATTAATGTTGTTACTAATGTTTCATGTGGACATTCCAGCGACAATATAATTTCGATGAAATAATAGTGGTTATTATTGATCCACATGGCTGCATAAGGCCTCAATATTGTCTTTAATATTTTGTGGACCAACTTGGATAGAGGCGTGACTATAGTTTTGTGTGTACTTCAATTACTTCTTAAACTATAGTCCATTTCTTTTAGCGATGCAGATTTGCACCGACTCGCAGCGGTGCCGTTTTAGCTCGGGAAAAGTTTCCTGATCGCTGATTGGTTGGACGAGAGGATTCTAACCAATCAGCGACCAGGAAACTTTTCCGAGCTAAAAGGGCACCGCTGCGAGTCGGTGCAAATCTGCATCGCTAAAAGAAATAGACTATAGTTTTAATTCTTTGGTCAATTTTGTGGCTGTGGTAAATGGTAGCGTTCATAAAAAATGTTTGTTACTTGATGTAAAGATGCTTTGTATGTAAGGAAATTTGTTGTTTTAATTGATTTACAACTAGAGGGGCACTCAGTTGATTGCAGACCTCCGTCCGGCAGGTTATTACTCGACCTTTTGTTCGACCTTGACCTTTGACCTTAACATGTATTAATTGGCATGGATTTTCATACAGTCAAATATGAACCAGTTTTGGTGCCTCTGTGACAACGATATCCAAACTTATGGCTGAAAACGTGAATTGAACATTTTGCTTGACCTTGAGCTTTGACCTTGACCTACCAAAATCTAATCGTTCCCAGCTTTTTACATAACAGTTAATCCCTGCAAGTTCATCATTACTCTACAATGAAAATTGTGGCCAGGAAGCTGTTCACAAACAAACACGCCACACAAGCAGGCATAAAAACATAACATCCTTTCAACCTCGTTGGCGAAGGTAATCATCAACAACATGAATAATTTGGACTTTATTAAGGGTGGTCGTAAAGGGACAGTGCTGCTGTTGAGGTTTAGCCCTGAAAGTCTTAGTTTAGATGTTATTACAATTAAAATTTTAATCTAACTTGAACAAATGAATTTAATATTCATGTTTGATGATGTAACATCCTTGCTTGGTGATTGCCAGACTGGTGTTCGAGTCCCATTCAAACTTTCTAACTCCTTTGGTAGCTGCAACCTCACCATCCATGTGAGCTAAGGAAGGGGGGTTTGGGGGAGCCTATAGGTCTGTCTGCTGAGTCATCAGCAGCCATTGCTTGGCCCTCCCTGGTCCCAGCTTGGAGGGAGAGAGGGGCTTGGGTGCTGATCATATGTGTATATGGTCAGTCTCTAGTGCATTGTCCTTGCCTCTGCCAGTCAAGAGCGACCTTTAAGCCTTTTAAACTGTTCGTACCCAAGCACTGGTTCCCACATCATCTATAGAATGTCGTCAGTGACACCAAGCACTAGTGTTAATCTTTATTTCAAATTACTCTTTAGGAACCAAATTCTAAAATACCTGTCCAAGTTAAATCATGTTTGTGTTTCCAGGTGACGTAGGTGATCTAAGATGTGTTTCATATTGCACTAATCGCAGCTTTTTATAAAATAGTCCATGGAGTGTCTTGTTACCTCTGCCAAGGTGGTTATACAGATCGAGTCGGTTTATTCATTTATTTGTCTGTGGAGAGGATTACGTCAAAACTACTCGACGGATTTTGACAAAAATTTTCTCCACAGATAGACCTTCGGTCATGGACGACTCGGTTAACCTTTGGCGGAGGACAGAAATATTTTTGCTCGTTTATAATAGTTTTTTTTTTTTTTTTTTTTTTTTCTTTTTTTGTGGTTCGGAGTCTGGTTAGAAGTCTAGCCCGTACTGGCGACTGTTAATGGCCTCTCGTATAGTTTACTTTTCTTCTTCTTCTTCTTCCTTCTTCTTCTTCTTCTTCTTCTTCTTTCTTCCATTTTAGTAGGAGATCTAGCCCACTTTTTGGAGCCAATGTACTTCCCTGTAAATACGATGCAAGATAAAATATCAGATCTGATCAATACAGTTGACAAACTTTAGTGTTAGTCTGTTAGTAAAAATTAAACTCCTTCACCG
>NW_027171031.1:127500-135000 GCF_036898095.1 Palaemon carinicauda
TACATATATATATATATAATGTATATATGATATATATATAATATATATTATATATATACATATATATATATATATATATAATATATATTTACATATATATATACATATATATAATATATATACATACATATATAATATATATATATATATTAATATATATATATATATATATATATATATATAACATATATCATATATATATAATATACATACATATATACAGTATATGTATATATATAATTTATACATATATATATATATAATATGTATAATATATATACACACATATATATATATAAATATATATATATATATATATATATATATATATATATATATATATAGAATAATGCTGGTAATAACACAAAGCGGCAGACAAAGAGAAACATGGATACGAGAGCAAACATAACTAATGTAGAGGATATTCTAACAACATGTAAGAAAAGGAAATAGACATGGGAAGGACATATGTTGAGAGTGACAGATAATAGATGGGCATTAAGAATAACAGAATGGATTCCTAAAGATTGCAAAAGAAGCCGGGGGAAAAAAGAGAAGACGATGGGTTGACGACCTAAGAAAGTTTGCAGGTGTGGATTGCAAATCTTCCTCGGTGGGTCTACAGTGACATTCGTGAGCATTTGCTGTCATTTGCTGTACATTTCTGAAGGAGACGAAAATAAATGGAAAAGTCTTATCCCGACGGGAAATACTTATGATACTGTACGATATTTCTCACAATCTTTCGCTCACAACCATAAATGTTCAATCATAGAACTCACCGAAGCACTCAGCTGCTGCTGATTTCATTAGGGGAAACATATTCTCTCTCTCTCTCTCTCTCTCTCTCTCTCTCTCTCTCTCTGTAATTATGATATCATATTCCTCTCTCTCTCTCTGTAATTATGAGATCATATTCCTCTCTCTCTCTCTGTAATTATGAGATCATATTCCCCCCCCCCCTCTCTCTCTCTCATCTCTCTCTCTCTCTCTCTCTCTCTCTCTCTCTCTCTCTGTAATTATGAGATCATATCCCCCCTCTCTCTCTCTCTCTATAATTATGAGATCATATCCCCCCCCCTCTCTCTCTCTCTATAATTATGAGATCATATCCCCTCTCTCTCTCTCTCTCTCTCTCTCTCTCTCTCTCTCTCTCTCTCTCTCTCTCTCTCTCTGTAATTATGATATCATATTCCTCTCTCTCTCTCTCTGTAATTATGAGATCATATTCCTCTCTCTCTCTCTCTGTAATTATGAGATCATATTCCTCTCTCTCTCTCTCTCTCTCTCTGTAATTATGAGATCATATTCCTCTCTCTCTCTCTCTCTCTCCTCTCTCTCTCTCTCTCTGTAATTATGATATTATATTCCTCTCTCTCTCTCTCTCTCTCTCTCTCTCTCTCTCTCTGTAATTATATCATATTCCTCTCTCTCTCTCTCTGTCTCTCTCTCTCTCTCTCTCTCTCTCTCTCTCTGTCTCTCTCTCTCTCTCTCTCTCTCCTCTCTCTCTCTCTCCTCTCTCTCTCTCTAATTATGAGATCATATCGCCCCTCTCTGTCTGTCTCTGTCTCTCTCTCTCTATAATTATGAGATCATATTCCCCCCCCTCTCTCTCTCTCTCTCTCTCTCTCTCTCTCTGTAATTGAGATCATATTCCCCCCCCCTCTCTCTCTCTCTCTCTCTCTCTCTCTCTCTCTCTCTATATCTGTAATTATGAGATCATATCCCCCCCTCTCTCTCTCTATAATTATGAGATCATATCCCCCCCCTCTCTCTCTCTCTCTCTCTCCCTCTCAAAGGTATTCTGCTCAACATGCTTAGTCTGGATAGAAAATATAATTAAGTCGAGACTAAATCTGCAAATAGTTGAAGATAAAGAAGAGGAAGAAGAAGAAACAGAAGAAGAAGAAGAAGAAAAAGAATAAGAAGAGAACAATGAACAGGATATGTGTAAGGATGCAGAAGAAATCATTGATATAACCTATGATGCCATCCAACAACATACTTATGAAGAAATAAATTAACCAGATGGAAACAAATAATAGACCCAAGAGACTCTACCCGGACCTACATAATTTTAGGGAAGAGCAAGAACAAGAAAAAAATAGAAAAGAAGGATATAGTCTGCAATATGCTGAAAAGAGGGAATTGCAGATTTGGCGAAAGATGCTACTACAAGCATCCAAAGATATGCCATAATTATGAAATATATGGTAAATGTGCGTATTTAGACGGATATGGAGACGAATGCAGAGATCTCCATCCAAAAATATGCAAAAACCTAAAAGAAGGAAAAGGATGCATTTACAACAAAAAATGTCGATATATGCATCCTGCAACCATGAATGAAAGTAAGAAAACTCAGCAAACTGAAAAGAAAAATGAAAGCAAAAAAGAAACAAAAAAGAAACAAAAAAGCAGGCCGTGTATATACCGCGCTTTGAACCAAGAGCCCCAAGATATGAGGCCTTTCAACCTAAACCGGCACATGTAGAACCCAACTACAAAGAATGCATCTATAATGCCAGGGGTTGGTGCAGATATGGGGACAGTTGCAGGTATACACACACAAATAAATATGAAGGCGAAAGAGCAAATATAATAGAAAAGTTGGATTTTTTAATGGCAGAATTCCGGGAAATGAAAGAAAAGAACATCATATCAGAACAGGAAGGAAGCATGGGAAAATCCCATATTATTACCAATATTAATAATGGAGATGAAACACAAACCATAATAGTAATGAATGCACAGGGTTTAGTCATGAGTAACTCTAAAAGGAAAATAGAGGTTCTTAGAAGAACTAACCCAAATTGAAAAAATAGATATATTAAATATAAGTGAAACATGGTATTCCCAAGAGACTGGCAGTGATGACCAGATAAAGGTTTCCAAACTTATAGATCAGACAGAAAAAATAGGAATCAAGGGGGAACCGCAATATATGGAAGAGACATAAATCAAGGAAAAGTATGTGAAAAATACAGCAACACAGAATGTGAATTGATTGCGGTAGAATTTGAATTTGAAAAACTAATGAATATTGTAGTTTACAGACCCCCAAACACTAAGGAGTTTGACATAATAATAGAAAAAATAGATGGTATATGTAGAAACCATAAAGACTGGAATATACTCCTATCCGGAGATTTTAAACTTTCCTTTCGTGGATTGGAAAGAACGGATAGAAGAAAGTGGTTGTATGTATACATATAAAAAAGAGAGTAATAGTAGCGCAGAAGATAAGAGGCAATTTGAAAAGCTTCAAGATATGCTATTAGAACATAATATGCAACAAATAAACCACATTCCAACAAGAAAGGAAAATGTCCTAGATCTAGTATTTGTGAATGAGGTGAATTATGTTAAAGAAATAATAGTGTATAACACGGGAATTTCAGACCACAATGTCATAGAATTGATAGTTCATTCCAAAGCAAGTGATCACAGAATTAATAAAAACACAAAACTTTGGGAAGGATATGGAAAATATAACTTTTACAGTAAGAATATAAAATGGTCAGAAATAAATGAAGAACTGGATAAAGAATGGAAAAAATGTATTTATAAGTGATAATATACAGGTAAATACGGATATACTGTACAAAAATACTGGAGGAAAATTGTTGAAAAATATGTACCGAAAAAAAAACAATAAACAAAAGACGTGCATACCAAGAGACAGAAGGATCTTATTTCAGAAAATTAAAAAGTGGAAGAAAAATCTTGCAAAAGAAAAAAATGTGTGGAAAATGAGGGAAATAAAATGTAAGATAGAAAATGCAGAACAAAAGATTATACAGTCGAAAAGAAAATGAAAAAAGGGACTTAGAAGAAAGGACACTTCAAAATATAAAAAGAAACCCCAAAGTACTTTACCTCCTATGCAAAAAAGATGAATAAAAGGAGAATAGAAATAGGCCCTCTAAGAATTGAAGGACGGCTAACGAATGAAAAAAAGGAAATATGCAACATATTAGCAGAAAAATATAAGAGTGAGTTCACGCCAAGAATTGCGAATGAGAATAATGAAACAGAAATGAGAGAAGAAAATGTTGAATATCTAACGGATATAGATATTAATGAAGCAGATATTGTCACGGCTATAAACGAAATTAAAAATGGATCGGCAGCCGGGACCAGATGGAGTTCCAGCGATTTTGTTAAAAAAAAACTGCAAACACTATCGCGAAGCCACTTGCAATACTGCTAAGACAGATTATAGATATGAGCGAGATATATGTTAAACATAAATTAGCTTATATAACCCCTATCTTCAAAAGTGGATCAAGACTAGAGGCAAGCAATTATAGACCTGTTAGTCTAACATCACATATTATGAAAGTGTATGAGAGGGTAATAAAAAAGAAAATAATGAACCATTTGGTCAAAAATAATTTGTTTAATATGGGTCAACACGGTTTCGTACCTGGAAAAAGTACACAGACCCAACTGATAGCTCACTATGAAAACATATACAATAATATGATATATGAAAAAGACACAGATGTGATCTATCTAGATTTTGCAAAAGCCTTTGACAAGGTAGACCATAACATATTGGAGAAAAAAAAATGAGAAAGCATAATATTGTGGGAAAGATAGGAAAATGGGTAAAAGAATTCCTGCAAAACAGAAAACAGATAGTGGTTGCAAATGACGAGAAATCAGATGAAGCCCAGGTAATATCTGGTGTGCCCCAAGGTACGGTATTAGCTGCACTGCTATTTGTTTATTATGATCTCAGACATAGACTGTGATGTTGAAAACTCCGTAGTGAGAAGTTTCGCCGATGACACAAGAATAAGTAGAGAAATTACTTGTGATGAAGATAGGAACTCACTACAAAGAGATCTAAACAAAATATATGAATGGGCGGAGATAAATAGGATGGTATTTAACTCCGATAAATTTGAATCAATAAATTATGGAAACAGAGAAGGAATGGTGTATGCATACAAGGGACCTAATAATGAGACAATCACAAACAAGGAAGCAATTAAAGACCTTGGTGTAATTTTTAAATAGGAATATGTTATGCAACGACCAAATAGCAACACTGTTGGCTAAATGTAAAGCAAAAATGGGAATGTTATTCAGACACTTTAAAACAAGAAAAGCTGAAACACATGATTATGCTTTACAAAACTTATGTGCGTAGTACACTCGAGTACTGCAATGTGATATGGTACCCAAACTACCAAAAGGATATTGCGCAAATAGAGAGTGTACAAAGGTCCTATACTGCTAGAATAGAAGAAGTTAAGGACCTTGATATACTGGGAAAGACTGCAATTTTTTAAAACTATACAGTCTAGAAAGGAGAAGAGAACGCTACATGATAATACAAGCATGGAAGCAAATAGAAGGAATTGCTGAAAACATCATGGAGCTTAAAGTATCAGAAAGAGCAAGCCGAGGTAGATTAATAGTGCCAAAAAGCATTCCAGGTAAACTGAGAAAGGCGCACAGGACATTAATCCACAACGCACCAGCATCGATAATGCAGCGACTATTTAATGTGCTGCCAGCTCATCTAAGAAACATATCAGGAGTGAGCGTAGATGCGTTTAAAAATCAGCTCGATAAATACCTAAGATGCATCCCAGACCATCCAAGACTGGAAGATGCAAAATACACTGGAAGATGTATTAGCAACTCTCTGGTGGATATACGAGGTGCCTCACACTGAGGGACCTGGGGGAACCCAAACAAAAAATAAGGCAATAAGGTAAAGGTAAGGCTCTCTCTCTCTCTCTCTCTCTCTCCTCTCTCTCTCTCTCTCTCTCTCTCTTTCTCTCTTTCTCTGTGTAATTATGAGATCATATTCCTTCATCTCTCTCTCTCTCTCTCTCTCTCTCTCTCTCTCTTTCTCTGTTGTAATTATGAGATCATATTCCTTCATCTCTCTCTCTCTCTCTCTCTCTCTCTCTCTCTCTCTCTCTCTCTCTCTGTAATTATGAGATCATATTCCCCCTCTCTCTCTCTCTCTCTCTCTCTCTCTCTCTCTCTCTGTAATTATGAGATCATATCTCCCACTCTCTCTCTCTCTCTCCTCCTCTCTCTCTCTCTCCCTCTCTCTCTCCTCTCTCTCTCTCTCTCTCCCTAATTACGAGATCATATTCCAAAAGTTGCATACCAAACTCTTCATCATCATCATCTCCTACGCCTATTGACGAAAAGGGCCCTCGGTTAGATTTCACCAGTCATCTCTATCTTGAGCTTTTCAATCTATACTTCTCCATTTATCGTATCCTACTTCACACTTCATAGTCCTCAGCCATGTATGCCTGGGTCCTCCAATACTCTGTGTAATTATGAGATCATATTCCTTCATCTCTCTCTCTCTCTCTCTCTCTCTCTCTCTCTCTCTCTCTCTCTCTCTCTGTAATTATGAGATCATATCCCCCCCCCTCTCTCTCTCTCTATAATTATGAGATCATATCACCCTCTCTCTCTCTCTCTCTCTCTCTCTCTCTCTCTCCTCTCTCTCTCTCTCTCTCTCTTTCTCTGTGTAATTATGAGATCATATTCCTTCATCTCTCTCTCTCTCTCTCTCTCTCTCTGTAATTATGAGATCATATTCCCCCCCCCCTCTCTCTCTCTCTCTCTCTCTGTAATTATGAGATCATATCTCCCACTCTCTCTCTCTCTCTCTCTCTCTCTCTCTCTCTCTCTCTCTCTCTCTCTCTCTCTCTCTCTCCCTAATTATGAGATCATATTCCAAAAGTTGCGTACCAAACTCTTCATCATCATCATCATCTACGCCTATTGACGAAAAGGGCCTCGGTTAGATTTCACCAGTCATCTCTATCTTGAGCTTTTCAATCTATACTTCTCCATTTATCGTATCCTACTTCACACTTCATAGTCCTCAGCCCTGTATGCCTGGGTCCTCCAATACTTTAAGTGCCTTGGGGAACCCAGTCGAAAGTTTGGTATGCAACTTCTGGAATATGATCGAGAGAGAGAGAGAGAGAGAGAGAGAGAGAGAGAGAGAGAGAGAGAGAGAGAGAGAGAGAGAGAGAGAATCAAACTCTTACCATGTTTCATTGCTCTGTCTTTATGAATCATGATAGTCTTAAGGGAAGTTTCAGTCAGGAATTACAGTGTCTGTGAAGGAGACGTCAACATCTCTTGATTGTTTTAGTTTATGCAAAATCATTCAATTATTATCGTCACGGATGGCCTTCTACGGTGAACAATGCCATTAGGCCCCCTTGATGTAAGCCTTTACAGCTGTCGCTTTATACAGATACCTGGTTGGGTACTCGCTCTCACCTTTAAAGCAAAGACTGAGATTAAATATGGGGTTAAGGATTCTTACAAAGTCACTGATGAAGGAAAGGCGTCCATGTAGCCTTCTTTCGGAGGTGAAAAGCAGAGACTGGCACCATTTAAACATAGGAGTTACTTGACGTCTTCAAGGGTTGAGGATTTAAGAGGTTTAAGTGCCACTCGTGAATGGCAGAGGCAAGGGACAGTGACATAGCCCGAGCA
>NW_027171031.1:140000-145000 GCF_036898095.1 Palaemon carinicauda
GGAACCCTATACCAACAAGACATCGAAATTCAGTGTAAATGTGAAGCAGGAAAGTGCCGTGAAAAAAAGACATGTCAAAATAAGGCGTTTTTTTTTTTACCTATTTTTTCTAGAAAATATTCTTGGGAAAGCTGAAAATTGAAATGATTTGTGTTTTATTAAACTGCAATAATTTTTTCTTATCAAATTATCGGACAGGTATAAACACCTCATTAGTTAATTATAATTAAACCTTTACCCGAAGTGGTGGGGCGTGTCTTTGTCTTTTTCGACCTCTCTATCTAGTTACAGTATATCAGATTTTCGCACAACAGTTAATCCCTGAAAGTTTCATTACTCTATGATTGAAATTGTGGCTAGGAAGCTGTTCACAAACAAACACTCACACACAAACAAACAAACAAACAGGAGTTAAAACATAACCTTCTTTCGGCCTCGTTGGCGAAGGTAATAATCAACAACAAAAATATTTTGACTTCGCTAAGGATGGTCATAAAGGACCAGTGCTTCTGTTGAGTTTTAGTCCTGAAAGACTTAGATCAGATGTTATAATGATTATAATCTTCATCTAACTTGGTGTACAAATGAACTGAATAATCCCATTTGCCAATGTAACATCCGTTTCTGGTGATTACCAGACTGGAGTTCGAGTCCCTCTCAAACTTTTTATTTTCTTTGGTCGCTGCAACCTCACCAACCTTGAGAGCTATGGATGGGGATTTGGGAGATCTTATAGGTCTATCTGCTGAGTCATCAGCAGCCATTTCTTGGCCCTCCCTGGTCCCAGCTTCGATGGAGAGGGGGCTTGGGCGCTGATCTTATGTAAATATGGTCAGTCTCTAGGGCATTGTCCTGCTTAATAGGGTAATGTCACGGTCCCTTGCCTTTGCCATTCATGAGCTGCCTTTAAACCTTCAAGCTGTTCGTACCTAAGCACTGTTTCCACATCATCTGTAGAATGTAGGAAGTGACACCATACAATAGTGTTAATCTTTATTTGAAATTACTCTTTAGGAACCACATTCAAAAGTACGTGTCTACGTTATATCACGTTTGTGTTTCCAGGTGACGTGGGTGATCTTAGATGTGTTTTTAATATTGCAATAATCCTGGCTTTATATAAAACAGTCATGGATTGTCTTTTTACCTCAGTCAAGGTGGAAAATCCAGTCAGTTTATATATTTGTCTGTGTGTCTGTGGACAGGATTTCGTCAAAACTACTCGACGGATTTTGACGAAATTTTCACCACAGGTAGATCTTAGGTCTTGGACGACCCCATTCAATTTTGGAGATATTCTGGGTCTGGATCCAGATTCTAGATCTGGACTTCCATTATTCGCCATTTTAAAGATAACGTTAACACGAATTCATGGATTTTGACAAAAATTTTAACCACAGATAGATCTTAGGTCATGGACGACTCCCTTAACCTTTAGCATAGGTCCGAAATCTGTGTTTTCTCTTGTTTATAATAGTTTTTTTTGTGGTTCACAGTCTGGTTAGAAGTCTAGCCTGCACTGGCGACCGGAATTGGCCCCTAGAATTGTTTACGTTTACTCTAAGGGCTGCTTTTCTGGTCCTATACTGCAGGGGAACCCTACTCTAAATGGGACCTTTTCGTATTTCATTTTATCGTATACATTTCAAGATATTCAGCAATTCACCGCGCATGTTGCCCGTTTAATGTCAAATCCCCACTACTGAAGCACTTCCTTTATAAAGCCTTAATATCCTTAGTCCTTCGGATGTCTAGTGGGAGTTTATTGCACAGTCTTGGGACCGCATATTTGAAAGCACAATATGTAGCAACTCTCTTCAATATTTAGGACGTCCTATTTTGATAACTTAATGAGTTTTTGTGCATAATTGTTATAACACAATTCTTGCTTTAATAGGCAGCCAGCGTAAATCAATTAGTATAGGAGTGATCAATTTAAGGACTATATTTATACAAATAAGTTGAACTGTTTTTCTGAACTTAATCTTTGTCTTATTACCTCCGCCAACGATGATGGGAGTAGGTTATGTTTTTGCCCCTGTTTGTCCTTTTGTTTGTTCTAGCCACAATTTTACTCAGAGAAGTGAAACTTTCAGGGATTAATTGATATGTTGAGACATGGAAGGGATTAAACTTTGAGAGTCTTGAGTCAAAGGTGAAGGTCGACCGAAAACATACTCCTACGATCTAAATTGGTTCTGGGAAAGTCAAACTGGTTTCCAGAAATAAGCTGCCGTGGTGGAGATCTGCACAAACAGTGCTTTTCTAGTTTATAATGGGTTTGAAAAGGATAATGAATCCTTACCCCCTCCCCAACCCCAACACCCCCATCCGGGTGGGTAACTTAGTCTCAGAGTTAGAAGTTCGCTATTTGGTGGCCAGCTCTCCCGATAGGAAAATTGTTTTGGCTTCGTAAGTGAATCTTATTATTCTATTTCAGTGGGATTAACGCCTTCCAGTTTTTATATGCGGTATAAAGATGTCATTCCTTTTCTAGTTGTAATTTAACTTCAAACTGTTAAGATTTCCAGTGAGTTTGACGTAATTGAGGCCTTCAAACTATGCTTCACAAGCCTCCTGGCATGTACAGTGGTAATATGTTCGCCTAATATTCGCATGATAGCAGATTGATCCCAGCCTGAGACCGTGAGTTTAAGCTGTTTACTGGGGAGGCCGCTGCTGTGGTAGAGCACCACAGTGGGAAGTTCTAGTGAGCATTTATTCTGATGAAAATTGAACTGTAACCAGACACCTTTAAAGGATCTTTATCTTCAACGTCAAATCCTGGATTAAGACCAGAATGTTTTAAAGGTTTAAAGGTTGCTCATGAATGGCATAGGCAAGGGGCAGTGACACTGCCCTTTCGAGCAGAACAATGCCCTAGAGACTGACAATATATGCATATGATCAGCGCCCAATCTCCCTCTCCACCCAAGCTAGAACCAGCGAGTGCCCGGCGATGGATGCTGATGACAACTTAGCAGGTAGACCTGTAGGCTCCCCCATCCTTAGCTCACAAGGATGGTGAGGTTGTAGCGACCAAAAGAACTAACAAGTTTGAGTGGGACTCGAACCCCAGTCTGGCAATCATCAGGCAAGGACGTTACTACATAGGCTTCCATTCAATTCCAGTGAAGGATCAATAGTTTTATTGCTACGTTGACATAACTGTTGAGGGATAGAACAAATTGTTTATCTAGATGTTTACAAGAAAGCGTCATCAATATTACTCCAATGTCCTTATTCATTTAGTGGGAGAATATTAGTTTATAAAGAGCAACGAGAGATGATAATCTTAGGTGTAGTGTGTTCAGTCCAATCTTATAACTTGGGTTCTGGTAACATACTTAAATCGTCCCTGCCTAGCGATCTGCTGGACTGGGGTTCGAGAGCAGTCAAGCTTGATAACTTCTAGTAGTGTCTGCAACCTCACCATCCATGCGATCTAAGGATGGGGTATTGGGGGGGGGGAGCCTATAGGTCTACCTGCTGAAGAATCACCAGCCATTGCCTGGCCCTCCCTGGTCCTAGTTTGCGCTGATCATAGGTATTAAATTGTCAATCTCTAGGGCACTGTTACTGTCCCTTGCCTCTTCCATTCATGAGTGACCTTTAAACTCTATACTTATCTAAGGGGTTCCCCAGCTGCTCTAGGGCACTGAACGGCCTTCCAGGGCCCAGTGCCAGGCATTAAGACCAAATCAATGTATCCAGTCTAATTCACTTTTGGTATTGATTTATATTATTGGTTTTATCAAAAGTTCTACCGAGGCATGGAGTTAGATCAATCTATTTGGGGATGATACACAGTTTGACTTTAGCATGAAGGACATTAAAACTACAACTGAAAATTAAACTCCCTTCTGACTAGTATAAATGAATAATTTAATGAATGACGTTTAAACATCATCATCATCATCATCTCCTACGCATATTCATGCAATAGTTCTTAGTTAGAATTCGCCAGCTGTCTTTATCTGGAGCTTTTGAATCAATACTTCACCATTCATCAGCTCCTACTTCATGCTTCATAGTCCTCATCCATGTAGGCCTGAGTCTTCCAACTCTTCTAGTGCATTGTGGAGCCCAGTAGAAAGTTTGGTGAACTAATATCTCTTGGGAAATGCAAAGAGCATGCCCAAACCATTTCCATCTACCCCTCACCATGATCTCATACACATAAGGCACTCGAGTAATATCTCATAGTTTCATTTCCAATCCTGACATTTAGTCAATTCAAACAAAAATCAAATTAAATTTTATTTATGGTGATGAGGATGAAAAATAGATGAATATTGACGACAATTTAGTCCCGATAATGATTAGAGTTTGTATGAAACAATGGATATATCATCTTAGAAACATTACTTCTTTAAAGGAATATTTAGATGAATGTTCCCATGAGAAAATGTAATTAATCATGTTATTACTGGAAGTGACTAATCCTGCTATATCTTACTTAGCTCGAAGTACTGTTTGGAAAGTTACAAAATAAAAGGAGACCAAAATTAGTAAGAGATGGTTTACCCCGTTATAGGATAACCTATGAATCGTGGTATGAACAATATCCAACAGATTTAGTAGATTTGAGAACAAAGCCACCAGAAGAATATTAAGAGTTAAATGGCAGGACAGGATCAGAAATGAAACTATAAAAGATTACTCGAATGCCATATGTGGATGAGATCATGGTGAGGGGTAGATGAAGATGGTTTGAGCATGCTCTTTGCATTCCCTGAGAGAGTTTAGTTCACCAAACTTTCAACTAGGTTCTACAAAACACCAGAAGAGTGGGAAGACCCAGGCCTACAGGGTTGAGGACTATGAAGCGTGAAGTAAGAGGCAATGAATGGAGAAGTATTGAATTTAAAGCTCAAGATAGAGACGACTGGTGAAATCTAACCGAGGCTCTTTGTGGCAAGATGTGTAGGAGGAGATGATGATGATGAGTATAACCCATTAGTTGATTGAACTAACTGAAGGTCTAGTAAGGTAGCATT
>NW_027171031.1:152500-165000 GCF_036898095.1 Palaemon carinicauda
CATATTCTTTATATATACTCCTCTGGCCTCATACGCCTGACAACACTGAGATTACCAAACAAATTTTCATCTTACAAAGGGTCAACTATTGCACTGTAATTATTCAGCGGCTACTTTCCTCTTGGTAAGGGTGAAAGAGACTTTAGCTATGGTAAGCAGCTCTTCTAGGAGAAGGACACTCCAAAATCCAATCATTGTTCTCTAGTCATAAAAATAAAAATTTACAGATATGTTATATATATTATCTCGGGTGGCCTTCTTACATCTGTGTGTATCTCTCGTCGGCTTCCTACATTCTCTCTCTCTCTCTCTCTCTCTCTCTCTCTCTCTCTCTCTCTCTCTCTCTCTCTGGAAGTCAAAAAGGACCACTGACGACCCCGGTCACACCCCCAGACAGGCAACACAGGCCGCTTGTGCGACAACGGGCTGCCAGTCCAGAGGATAGGAGGATAAGGCCGCAGCCACCAGCAATCCCCCAGCTCCCAGCACAGAATTGTAGAGAGGATGAGGTTTCTCTTTTAATTGCCGCTTAGATTTTACGTTGACTTTGTTGCAACGTTATCTCGGTGGAGGGTAACTCCGGAGAAATGCTGAGAGGGTATTGTGATTGTCAATAATGTGCTTGACAATTTCTGTTGCAGTAGCAGGAGTATTGGGATTAAGATCCTGCCGAAGTATGTTTGTTTCCTGACATTGCTGTAGATAATGCTGTAAAGGATCTTCTGTGTCCTGATTACAGTACTTGCATGGTCTGATTGGTCTATGCTGTGCTGCAGGGTCTTGGCCGTTATCTAAGATGATCTGCCAGTTGCATAGATATCTCAGTCGCAGTCTACAAATAATTACTGCGTCCTGGCGAGGTGTTTGTCTTGCAATTGGGTGTGTTAGTATGGTTGTAGCTTCAATGTACCACTTTGCAGATCTTGAGCCATCAAGGAAGGCTCTTCTAACTTCACTAGTCTTTTGAATGTTGCAGTAGGTAGCCATTTTATTTTGAATGGTTTTTAATGACTGTTGCAGAGTAATGCTGATAGTTTGGCACATTAAGGCCGATTTAGCTAAGTGGTCAGCCTCATCGTTGCCAGAGATTCCTGTATGACTTGGTATCCAATTCAAGGTGACTTGCCTGTTGTTTCTTTGGTGGAGCAGGGCTAAGAATTTAATTGCAGTGATAAGGTGCACATTCTCTGTGGGTTCCTTGTTGCTGAGGGCCATTGTGGCTCCTCTGGAATCTGTGTGGATCGTTGTGTTCCCGTTTTGTTGATTGGCAGAGTGTTCTAGGGCTTTTGCAATGGCCACTAGTTCAGTTTGCAATGTGGAGGCATGGTTAGAAAGTCTCCAGTTTGCTTTATATCCTGATGTAGAGATCACTGCAGCCGCGGCTGCAGGGATTGCACGGTCAACTGATCCATCTGTGTAGTAGGTATGAGGTACAGGAGTGTTCCTGATTGCATTTTTTGCAGCTGCATTGAGTTGCTCTTGCGTGCAAGGAGCCTTGCTTGCTGCTGGTAGGATAGTGAAGTTATATTTGATGGGATCACATGCCCAGGGAGCAGGAGGGATGTAGCCCTCATACATTTGTTGTCCCTTGATTTTGTGAGCCTCATTTTGCATCTGCATTCTTCTGAGTGTATCCAGTAGTTTCTTTGCATGGGAGCTGTACGGATCTAGTTCTTCAGCAAGAGGTAGAAGCCTTTTTATTTTATCATTGAGTGGGCTTTTTCTGTCTGCGATGATTGACTTGAATATAATGCTGCTATTCCTTATGTCAATTCTGGCTGACAGGGAGATTAGGTTAGTTTCTGCTCTGAGTAGGCAGAGTCTTGTCCACATTGGAGAGCCACTGATGAGTCTCATGGCATTGTTTTGAACTACTTCTACTGATGCTTTTTGAGTATCGGTCAATGCAGTAAGTGTGGGTGCTGCATAATCAATGTGGGATCGAATTGCTTGTAGGTAAAACAGCCTTAGGAGGTTATTAGATACTCCTCTTATAAGGGAGGTCATTCGTTTCATGGCTGATAGACGGATTTTTGTCTTCTCTTTGAGGTAGGTTACTTCATTAGCTGCTTACAGGGTTTTGCTAATGATTACCCCGAGGTACATGAATTGACTCACTCATTCGATGTCCTCACCTCTCAGTGTGAAGTTTTGAGGGTTTTGCGATCGTTTTATAGCCATTGCTTGGGTTTTGTTGGTATTGATCTTCAGACCAAGATCATTGCATTTGGCATGGATCATGTCCAGAGCTTTTTGAGTGATATTTCTGGCATGAGCTTTGTTTGGGCATACTATGCATATGTCATCTGCATATATGAATATCTCCACTCCTTTTGGGAGTTTTAGAGTGGCTAAGTTCTCCATCAGTAGATTGAACAGGTAGGGGCTGAGTTTGCCTCCTTGTGGTGTTCCGTTTTCTAGGGGGATGAACTCAGTGGTTTTTCCTTGGAAAGTGACTCTGGCCTCTCGATTTTGTGTGTAGTTTCGAGTCCAGGCCAGTAAGTGTCCTTTCACTCTTTTTTTCAACAAGTGTGAAGAGTATAGCTGGTGAGCTAGCTAGCTCAAAGGCTTTCTCGAGACCAAGGAATATGACAAAAGCTTTTTTGTCGTTAATTGTTGAGAGGACATCTGTGATGCACTCTTGAGTGCCTATGCCATTTCTATAGGCATATAGGCGATGATGTTGTTGGCCTATTTTCCACTGCAGTCTATTGAGTACCATTCTCTCAGCTACTTTCTCTATGCAGCTTATCAAAGCTATAGGTCTGTAGGTATTTGGCTCCTTAGGTTTTGGAATAGGTTTAGTGTCCTGCTGGTTCCATGTGGTTGGACGTAGTCTTTCCGTATGTGTCCTGTTTATCAGATGCAGGTAGACCAATTTAGCATGGTTTCCCATGTTCCTCAGCATGCTGTATGTGATGAGATCGGTTCCAGGGGCAGTGTCCTTCCTGCCTTTTGATAGGGCCGTATTTAGTTCCTCCATGGTATAGGGGTGATCAGTGTCATCTACCATGTTGCAGGTGGCTTCTATGATGTTGTTCCTGATTGGGAGCAGAGTTCTCTGCCTGTTGATGGTTGGCAGAGGTAGATTGATGCTTTTTGCTCTGTCCGCAAAGTTGTTAGCAATCCTCTTGGCTTCAGCTAATGGGTCTGGGTGTGTAACTCTGGGTGTATTATATTTCCCAGAGACTTGGTTAAACCAGCCCCATATTTTGGCTAGGGATGTGCTGAAGTTGACCTCGTTGCACCATGAGTACCATTTGTCTAGTTTTACTTCCAGTGATACTTGTACAGAATGCTTGATTATTTCTACAAGTAGATTATGTAGTTCATCTGTTCTGTGTCTTCTGAGAAGTTTCCTGGTCCTGTTTATTATAGCATTCATTTCTTTGATGCGGCTGTTATAGTACCAGGTATCAGCATGTTTCTTCTCAGAGTACTTTTTTGTGGCAAGGATACACTGGCTGCTACCTCTAGTTGTTTGCTGAAGTCGGTAGATAGGGTGGAGATATCATTATGCGGGTGTTTGATATATTCCAAAGCCCACTCTGTCACGGCTGTTTTGAATTTTTCCCAGTTAGCAAACTCTGGGTTCCACCTTTTTGGGGGCGGAGGAGGAGGTGGGTATTTCTGCAATTCGAGTGTTACTTCTATGGCAAAGTGATCGCTGGTTAGTACAGGATGTAGTTGCCATTTAGCTCCTCTTTGTATGGCACTGGATTAGAAGGTAAGATCTAGACGACC
Source organism: Palaemon carinicauda (assembly GCF_036898095.1). NCBI lineage: Eukaryota > Metazoa > Arthropoda > Malacostraca > Decapoda > Palaemonidae > Palaemon > Palaemon carinicauda. Next base: position 156,245 of record NW_027171031.1, read on the forward strand.
TCCTTTTAGATGGGTGGCTTCTGTGACGTTGTTGAGCAGTGCTACATCAGGATATTCTTGCAGTAGGGCATGCAAGTGTCTGCCAGTTTGATTTGTTTCTGATTTTGAGTTCAGGAACTGATGATGAGCATTAAAGTCGCCTGCAATAATTGAGTCTTCGTTGGAGGCTTCTGCAATGAGTGCTTCGGCATCGATATTTTTTTGCTGGGGATTTGTATATGTTGTGGACTGTTAGCATTGTGGTTAGAAGAGATATCTGGATACTTAACGTCTCTGCCTCGGTCCCACAGTCTATGCTTGGTAGTAGTTTGGAGGGGATGCTGCTTTTAATGAGGGTAGTCAGTCCTCTTGTCGTTGGTGATTGATGCATTGTGTATGCTTTGTATCCTGAGAAGTAAATGGTATGTTCTCATTAAGCAGAGTTTCTTGCAGCATGACAATGTCAGGGTTTTGCACTGAAGTTTGAGATTGAAGAAATGCAAGCTTATTTCGAAGTCCACAAATATTCCAATGGAGCACTTTTACCTGAGTGTTTTGGTTGTTGCAAGTGGTTGTATGAGGTCCATTTGCATTGGGAACTATGAAGGGAAATGAGCTTCTAGTTCCTGGGCGGCGTTGTCAAACACGAAGTCATCCAATGACTCCTGTGTGAATTTGATTTTGCGGGATCGCAAGAAGTTACGAAGGATGTTGCTGATGGCTGCCAGCAGAGCACCCATGGGACAAGCAGAGAGGTCGTACTCACTGATGTCTCTGTTGAAAGGTTGTTTGGAGGGGCGTGAGGCGCTAGATTTGCTTGTGGCGGTGGAAGGTAGGTTAGGAAATTCCTTTAGGGAGTGGGAAATGTTAGGTGTGTGAGTGGTAGGTGCAGAGGAGGATGGGTTGGGTTCTGGTTGTTTTGGCTGGGTGACGTTAGGAGAATTGGTTGGAGAGGTAAGTTGGGGATCTTTTTTCTTTGGAAGGAGGTTTAGGAGGACGTTGAGGTTTAGGTGCTGGAGGGGGAGTTGGTGGAGAGGAAGGTTCAGGAATGGCATGTCTGGAAGGGTTAGGATTTTGTTGGGAGGTGTGGTTGGAAGGTGTAGGGTTTTGTTTAGTTGGATGTGGCTGCATTCGACGCTGTTGACGTGGATGGAGGTTGTAGTGGCGGTCAGCTCCTTGGCGGTCTGCTATTCTTTGAAGTCTATGGGGGCATCTATCATGCCAAGCATGATGGGATCCTCCACAGTTAGGGCAGCGGGCGATGGTTTTATGCCCTGCTTTGTGCCTGACAATACAGTCGGCGGTGGGGTGCTGTCTGCTGCTGCAGACCCCACAGATCACCGGACCTCTGCAGCGGGATTTATGGTGTCCAAACTTTTGACACCGGAAGCATCGAAGTGGCTTCTTGAAGTACTCTTCGGTGCGGAAGGTGCCCCAAAGGCCGAAGGATAGGTGAGGAGGGCGAGCTCCCTTGTGGACTGCCTCCAATTTGTGGGATCTGCCTCCGGCCTTTCCCTCACATTTCTTGACAGTGATGATAGAAGGATGTTGGAGCACTGGTTCCAGTGGAAGGTCGAGGTCATAGACAACGATGATGGTGGTAGGTCTCTCGTTGATGTCCAGTTTAAGGACATTTTCTTGTTGCTCTAAGTAGGTCTTCGTCTGCTCATCTTTTGCTGTTATGACCAGTTGTCCCGTGCGATTGGGACGTATGGTCATGTTAAGGCGAGGATTGCTGGCTTCCATGGCAACTATGGCAGCATAGGATGTTATGTTGGGTCCTGGAGTAAGCCTAAACTTGGAGTCTCCAGTTGCTGCTGTTTGTGAAGGTGGGTCTTGAGAGGGGATACTCTCAGTCTCAGCTTCTTCTTGGGTTGCTGGTAGGTGGTCCGGGGTCTGCACTGGGTGGTCCCTCGAAGTTCCAGGGACTGGTTCCGTTGCAGGTGATTGAGGGCGCTTTACATGGCTCCTCAAAGTAAGGCCTCTAGGTTTCTTGATCCTTCCCTTCTCCACTCTTGTTCGAGGGGAGGAGGTGGGGATAGGGGATGAACCCCTGTCTGCCATTGCAGACCGCGATGATGGTCTTCAGCTGTCGAACAATGTGTACTGCAGGTGTCGTCTCAATGATGAAATAAAACAAAACTAAAATCAAGACTAAGTCAAGTCTTGAAAAATCACGAACACGGAAATAACTCTACGGGAATTGCAGTGAAAATTTCAATTACTTGCTGGTTAAAGTCTATCCTTTCACTAGCTTGTTAGTGAAGAGGATGATATATAAACACGCATTTATATGTGTGTGTATTATATATATATATATATATATATATATATATATATATACATTTTTATGTGTGTGCATTATATATATATGTATATATATATATATATATATATATATATATATATATATATATATATACAGTATATATACATATATATATATATATATATATATATATATATATATATATATATATATATATATATATATATATATATATATATATATATATATGTATATATCAAAACAAATATAGCCGCCTCTAGTCCACTGGAGGACAAATGTCTAAGACATGTCCTTATTCATGTCTGGGGTTTGGCAAGTTTTTTTTTTTTTCTTTTTTTTTCACCCCACTGGCCAACTGCCGTTGAGTGATGGTGGGAGGTATTCGTCTGATCGCTCACAGCAAACCAACCTAGTATGGGTGGCTCTGACTCTTCTTATAGCATAGCTATCATGGCGATACGCAAACCTTTTCACCACGTTAAGGTAACTACACCCAGAAAGGGTATATATATATATATATATATATATATATATGCATATATATATGCATATATATATATATGCATATATATATGCATATATATATATATATGCATATATATATATATATGCATATATATATATATGCATATATATATATATATATATATATATATATATATATATATATATATATATATATATATATATATAAACATATTTAACATAATTCGTGTGTATTTATACTTATGTACATATGTGGTTACCTGGGCTATTTTCTTTACAATGAGTAGCTTCAGAAAAATAAATTATAAAAATAAAAAATAATTTAACAAGTAAAATTATTTTGATATGGAAACATAATCAAGCTAGGTGTTAATAAAACAACAGATAATATCAATAAATTTGAAAAAAAAGATGCCAGAAACTTTTCTCTTGGCTAAGATTGTTCATCAAAATACCTATAGTCTAAACTTTAAAATTCTCTCATATAAAATATCCATTTTAGAGAATAGTACTACAAAATAGATTTATATATTAGAGAAATGTGTATTAGATGAAATTAATGTTTTATATGGCTGCAAAATTAGAAATTATGAAGGAGTTTTACTCATCTTGTCTGGTAACACAAGTGGTAAAGCATTTTCCAAGGGTGATGGTGACGTGTCAAAAATAGAATTTGGTGTTATGGCTTATAACACATTAATAAGCCATTATAAAGGCAGTGGTAAGTCTTAAAATATAATATGATTAATCATTTAAGGATATTCCAATCTAGAGACAGTTATATCTAGGTAAAAACATTAAAAAATCGAGTTTTCTTGTTAGCAGACGAATTTATTTTGGGAAACACAACTAAATTATTTAGAATGAAATATGACTAAGTCTCTAATTGCATTTTATAAACTTAATTTTAATTTTTTTTAGATATTGTTCGTCTATTCTAATAAATGGTTTATCGATATTTATTATTCATAATAGGCTTATAATCTCAAAAAAATTCATGGACATTATGATAGTATAGCCACCTGTTGAATGGAAAAGTAACTAAAATAAAGAAAAAAAATAATACTAGTTGCAACTTTGTATATCAAAGAGGCTATTTTGGGCAAGACATACAATATTTAATCATTGCAATGTAAGACGAATATAATAAGAAATAATATTACTTTTCTTTGGAGTGATAATGTATGCAATTACTAAGAGGAAAACTATTTAAAAATTGAATTTAAAAGAACTATTAGAAACTTTTGTATCTGAGAGTATTCATTAAAATACCTATTGTCTAAGCTACAAATTTCTTCATATAAAATATATTCTGTGTATAATAATGATACAAAATATATTTGTTTCTATATTAAAATTTTTTTAGATACTAATAATGATCTGTTTGATTGTAAAATTAGAAAATCTTAAAGGTGTTTTGCTAATCATATTTGGTAAAATAGATAGCAGACGGAGTTCTGAAACAGAGTCAGCAACTTGTGTTACCAGAACAAATGAGCAAAATACCTTCAAGATTTTTAATTTTACAATCAAATAGGGCTTTGATGATATCTAAAAGAATTTATAACTTTATATAGATATATTTTATGTTAGTTCTGTACATAAAATATATTTTATATACAAGAATTTTAAAACTCGAACAATAGCTCTTTTGATGACTAGTATGGGCAAGGTTGAAGTTGCTTGAAGTGGCTAGTAAATTTTCTATTTTAGTTCTCTTCTCAGTATTTATCCTCACAATTGGATACATTATAACTCCAGTTAAAATTTATTATATTTTCTAATATATTCTTCATATATTGCAATGATAGGATAGTGCATGTCTTGCGCTAAATACCTTCTTTGGATATACGAAGTTGCCATATAGTATCAAATATGTTTCTACATAAATAGTTACTTTTACTGCCAATAGGTGTCCATACCATCGCCGTGTCCATGAATTTCTTGAGATTACGAGCCTCTATTGAATAATAAATATATATAAATCATTTAATAGAATACAAGAACAGTAGTATCAAAATTAAAGCCGAAATTTACTTAGTAGAATGGGCCAATTTATAAGATATTGTTTTCTTAATTTAGTTTTGTTTCCCTAGATTAATTCGTCTGCTAATGATAAATCTCTATTTCTAAGGTTTTCACCTATATATTTTATTCACATCTAGTCATAGCATTTTACATTACTGAAAATTCGTTGGTAATTAATTATATTCAATTTGAAGACCATGCAATTTATTTAAAACTGGAATCTAGTGATTTATAAGCCATAATGAAAGAATAATGTTGAAGCTGTAACGACAAATTTAATATTAATTGGATGAAATATGACATATTAAAGATATTTTTAATATATAATTGTGATTTACGAAAGTATATGGTAGATAAATGGTTTAAGACCGCTGTAAAACTACATAAAGGAATCATTACTCTCACACCGAAAGGAGACTTAGGTCATATTATTAACTGGAGACCAATAACAATACTAAATGTAGATTTTAAAGTCATACCTAAAATAATAACCAACAGATTGAAAAATGTAGTAAATTTAATAATATCCTCTGAACAGTTCAGCTGTCTTGAAAACAGGTCAATAATCAATTTAAACATATTAATGAGGGATATTATGCTTTACACAATTGAAAATAACAAGGAGGCAGCTTTGATAAACTTAGACTGGTCAAAAGCTTTTGATCGTGTAGATCATGAACTCTTATTTGCAATATTAGAGAAATTTGGTTTCGACAGTAGCTTTATCCAGTTGATACAAATGTTATATGAAGATGCTGAAAGTGTTGTAAGCATAAACAGAAACCTCTCTGATCCATTTTTCAACAGGAAATCTGTAAGGCAGGGATGTTCATTATCCATGATGTTATTTATTGTGTATCAAGAACCTTTCTACAGAATGATAAAAAGACAGCTTTCAGAGTCTTCCTTAAAATCACCAAATCAACTGAATGTGTCTGTTTTTAGTTATGCTGATGATTCTGTTATTATTGTAACTCGTGACGAAGGTCTTTTAGAATGTATAAATGTAATCAACGAATATGATTCATTAACCAGTTGCATATGTAAATTACTGGAAAAAATTGTAAATTATAGACTAAATTGGTGTTTACGTCGCAATAATATTCTATCAACTTCTCAATTTGGCTCACAATCCGAACGATCTTCTTTGGATTCACTTTCACACTTAGAAAATTATATGCGTAGAGGCTTTGAACGAAAACAGATCACAATAGCCATATTTTTTGATATTCAAAAGGCATATGATACAACGTGGAGACACTCGATACTAAAATCCTTACATCAGAATGGTTTTCGAGGACACCTTCCTATTTTTATTAGAAATTTTATTGGTGGAAGAACGTTTCAAACTCGTATTGATAACATTTACTCCGAATCTTTTAATCTTGACGGTGGTGTACCGCAAGGCAGTGTTTTAAGCGGGACTCTTTTTGCATTGGCAATTAACGACATTGTTAATCAAATGCCACAAGGAATGCAAAGTAGTCTATATGTAGATGACTTTTCAATTTACTATTCCTCCAATAGCCTGCGTCATTTACAAAGGATTCTAAATAGTGCCACTAGAAAAATACTAGCGTGGACCGCATCTGTTGGTTTTAGACTTTCGGCAAAAAAAACTCAAGCCATAATGTTTTATAAAAATAGTAGATGGGAGCAGAACCAAGATATCAATCTAACATTGGGCAACGTACAAATCCAATTTCAAGATAAGGTAAAGTTTTTGGGACTAATTTTTGACACCAATTTGAATTGGAAAGCACATGTATCATACATCAAATCCAAATGTAACAGTGCTCTTAATTTAATGAGGAAATTATCTCACACAACCTGGGGTGCAAGGAGATCAACTTTACTAATGATGTATAAAGCATTAGTATTATCAAGAATTGATTATGGTAGCCCAATTTATGGTTCAGGATCAGAAGCAACTTTGAAAGCTTTAGATCCAATACACACTCGAGGCCTGAGAATTTGTAGCGGAGCATTTAGATCATCCCCAAATCTCTCAGTTTTATGTGAAATTGGAGAACCCCCATTGTCTTTGCATCGGGATTTTGTAACAATGCGGAGTGCATTGAAAATTTTATCCACTAATTCTCCAACAAAAAAGCTTTTTAATGAGAGGGACATATTTATAAACAACCATGAACCACCATTCCCAATTAGGGCAAACAGACTGTTACAATCAACAAACGTTAAAGTGAATCTTATCCAACCATCTTTATTTCCCCCACCTTGGATTATGACAAGGACAAGAATCTGTTTTCATCTGTTTTATTTATCAAAAAAATTCACTTATACTCCGAGTCACCACAAGCAAATTACCATAGAATATATTCAGTATTTTGGTATCGTTATTTTTAGATTTATTTCAAAAGCAGGTCTTCTGAAAGCTGTTTAACCTTTATAATATCTCTACTTTTATGGTTTTTATTGATTATTCTTTTATTCTTTATTTATAATAGATTATATCGGCGTCAATGTCCTTAGATGTCAGGATACCAGAAAAGTTTAAATCAATCAATCAATCTACTTTGGTTGACAAAGATGCGAATAGCTCTGTTTTCCTTCAAAATAGATTATTCTTTGAAGATATTCTAATAAGTCTTTAGATATTAGAGTAATGTCAGTCTGATTTAAAATACATTACTTACTCTAATAAAGTTCGTACTATGGAAAGATTTTTTTTTTTAAATGCTTGTTTAAATAAAAAATTAGTGTATTTCACAAGGTGAATATAAAACAGCCAGCTTGTACGCTTCACTCTTCTATATATACCTATGATATACTACCTAAATGGTGTTCATACAAGACTCCTGTTTAAAGTCTATTATATTCCAAGTTGCCTACCTAAATATATCCTAGTCAAAATGCAACTTTTATAGTTACTGGAGAGATTAACCAGAGAGACGAAGAATGTGGTTGAGGTCCCTGATTGTCGTAGGAAATTTGCCCCCCAGAGAGGGACATTCTAGTTGTTGGAGGCACACAATGTAGATATTTACACTCTGTTAATTATTGTTTGAGTGGGATTCTCAATACGATTATAACTGCATGAATATATCCTTCTTAGCACAGGTTGAAATCAAAACACAAGTTGGCTCATTCTTTTGCTTGTCTAAATTTCATAGTTTTGTGGTTTCATGAATACAATGATTGAAAGTATATATATAGAATATTATAATAGAAAATACAGCACCGTATATACATTGTATTGAATAATACTAGGGGAAAATAGCTCTGATCTAGGGATATTCTAGTGCTTGTCTAGGGATGTTTTTGACAGCTGTGGAAGGAGATTCAGTCCGCCATAAACTTAGCTGGAAAAGGACTTGGTTTTTAACTATGGTGCTGTGAAAAATTGAGGGAAAAAGCAAGGAGTCCTTTAACGGCTTTATTTCTCTTATTTTCTCTCGGATGTTTAATCACTATAAACTCCAGAGATTCATTTCCTTAAATTAGCGAAGGAACTTTACATGGAATTTGTGAGAGGTTATTGTATGCAATATTCCAAGTGGCTGTAGTCATCATTAATGTGGTTTTGAGTTCCAAGTAGGAACACTATAATCAATTTCAATCGCAGTTGTTGATAAAGGAAGAAATTGAGTAATTACCAGCACCATTGCATGGTCACAGGTCTAAATTCTCTATTGGCGCCAGAGAGGTATTTCTATTAATGTTTTATTTAAAAATAATTTTCAGTTACATATTTTCTTTTTGAAATTGGAGGCCAATTAACATAACTTTTTTGTGCATAGTCTACCGGTGGTTGAAAATTGTAAAAAGAAAAAAAAAAAAAAACTTAATTTGTGCATATTTTTGTTTGCAAAAGTTTTTTTTTAATGTTTTATTTAAAATATTATTTTTAGTTACATATTTTCTTTTTGAAATTGGAGGCCAATTAACTTAACTTTTTTTGTGCATAGTCTACCAGTGGTTGAAAATTGTTAAAAAAAAAAAATATCTTAAT
>NW_027171031.1:170000-171745 GCF_036898095.1 Palaemon carinicauda
CTGATTTGTTTTGTGTTCAAAGGAATAATATGGCAGTTCAGCGTTTGATTCGACTAAAAAAAATACATAGATTCGTTGATAGTTTAGATTTGTTGCACATCTAGTTTAGATTTTTGTCTTATTATTTCAATGTTCTTCAATAATTACTACATTCAGTTCAGGGGAAGTAAAAACATAAGTTATAGCTATTGCTGTTCATCTTTAAACAATGAATGTGTATCTTGCTCCCCTTCTCTGTGCAATAGGTTTCATGGCTCTTGGTTAATTGGATATAATAATAATAATAATAATAATAATAATAATAATAATAATAATAATAATAATAATGACGGGAAAACTTGATCTGGAACTGAATAAAGGATTTGTAGCATCATACAGTTCTGAAACATTGACTATGAAAGCAACAGACAAGAAGCGTTTGCCAAGCATTCGAAATGTGGATATAGGGGAGGAGGAGGAGGGTGTTGAAAATAAGTTTGAGAGACTGCAAGACCTGACAGGAGGGAGGGAAGGAGGGAGAAGGTACCAAGATCTAAAAGAGGTGACCATGAATAGAGAGAATTACGGAGGACGACTAATCCATGAAAGGACCTCATGCCTTGGGCTAGAACACTATAGTAAGATAGTAGCAGGACGCACTGGGTAGTAATATAGCTCACCTTAACAGCATAGGAAGCAACTAAGTTTCAACTGGTTTGCTAGAACAAGCTGTGAGTGGAATCAAATGTAGCATTTTAATTAACAGGGTTAAGACATGAAGGGGTACGAAGTGGAGCACAACCACTTCCGACGGTGCTAATGTGAACACTTGTTTTATTCATGAGTTTCCAACCGCTTTTATTCCCTTTGTCAGCAAATAGATTATGCTTCGTTCTATCTGCAAATCTAAGTTAGCCTAACAACGCATGGGAGATATATGTATGTTGACCCCATCTCTTGATGCCCTAATTAGACACGTGCTTAATGGCCAGTCCAGCCCTGTCACACTCTCTGATTTCATTTCCCAGGATTCTCTGACACCATCTACTTTACTCTCGCCTTCCGTCACATTCGTCTGGGTCAGTGGGAATATTACTGATACAGTTTTGTTATTCCTTGTCTGTTATTTTATGTATTTCTGTATAATATTCGTTTGTTTATTGACACATTTATTACCTCCGCCAACGAAGTTGGAAGGTTATGTTTTACCCCCTTTTTGTGTGGGTTTATTTGTGTGTGGGTTTGTTTGAGAACAGCTTCCTGGTCATAATTTTAATCGTAGGATAATGAAACTTGCACGGATTAACTTTTGTGTAAAAAGCTGGAAATTATTACATTTTGGAAGGTCAAGGTCAAGCAAAATGTCCAATTCACGCAATCAACCATAAGTTTGGACATCGTTGTCACAGAGACTTCAAACATGGTTCATATTTGAATGTATGAAAATCCGCGCCAATTAATACATATTAAGGTCAAAGGTCAAGGTCAAGCAAAAGTTCGAGAAATAAGCGTTTCATTGTATGTATTAATATTCAAAACAGTTATAAGTTTGATACATTTCTTAGCGTCATTCAACTATCTCTTGTTTGACCTTTATCCTGAATGTGGTGTTTTAAGTAATGGCTTATATAAATAATTTTTGGGTTGGTTTTTATGTATGTGTGTTTGTGTTTTTGTGCTTCGTGCGTGGGTGCCTGTATCAGTGGTATCAATGTGTTTCCTACAAGAATTCTCGTATTTTCTCTGATTCTCAGGTGTAAGCCTGT